>NC_083352.1:124048550-124193550 GCF_030254825.1 Meriones unguiculatus | reverse complement strand
GACTGGGTCTCACTATAACACCGGCTGACCTCTAACCCACTGTGCAGCCCAGGCTGACCTCAAAATTGTTGAGCCTTCTGCCTCTGCCTCTGCCAAGTGCAGGAATTACAGGTGTGTGCTACCCACATCCACCTCTCTTTTGTCCTGTTGACAATCTTCTACAGTCGGAAAAATGCAGTGGCACATGACCCCCTGGGACTGGCTTTTCCCTTTTTATTTATATTTATGACTTGCACGTGTGTAGGGGTAGGTGTCCCTATGCATGTAGCTGCTGTATGAAGACTTGGAGGCCAAAAGAGGGAGGGCATAGTGTTTTCTCCTCCATCATTTCCCACCTGTTCCTTTGAAATAGGCTATCTCCCTGAACCTGGAGAACTTTCCATTTTCTCAGTTAGGCTGGAGGCCATCAGGCTGCAGTGACCCTCTGTCTCCAGCCCAGCTTAGAACTGGGGTTACACCCGGGCACAGAAATGCCCAGCTTGTTCCTTGGGTGCTGAGATCTGAACTCCAGTCTTCACGACTATGCAGCAAATGCTCAAACCCTGATCTCTAGCCTCTGGGATTGACCTTTTAACTCACCGGACTTCTCAGGCAATTTACCCCGGTTCCTGCACATTTCTTTCTATAGATAACTTATCTGCCATGGTGTGGCTATTCCATAGCTTTTTATGTTTTTGTTTTTCGAGACAGGGTTTCTCTGTCCAGCCTTGGCTGGCCTGGTCTCACTTTGTAGACCAGGCTGGCCTCAAACTCACAGAGATCTGCCTGTCCTTGCCTCCTCAGAGTTCTGGGATTGCAGGCGTGCATCACTGTGCCTGGCTTATCTTATAGCTTTTTAAATTGAAATTGAAGTTTTAGGTTACTGGGCCTTTGAGATGGCTTGGTGGACAGAGGTATTTGCTATCAAGTCTGGTGACCTGAGTTTGATCCCAAGAACTCACATGTCAGTTGTCCTCTGACCTCTGACACATACCACAGCTCACTCTTGCCCATGAACACCCTCAATACTTAGATAAATAAATAGATGCTCATATATACGTACATGTAGTAAAGTTTTGAACGGCTGTTAACAAAATGCATGAGTACCGTGTCCTGATTCTCATATGGATATTTAGGCACTCATTTCTCTAGGACAAACATCCAAGCATGCAACTGCTGGGTTGTATCAAGTTCCATGTTTAGTAGTAATAAAACACGCATAAAAAATTTAGCCCTCTAAGCGTTTTTAAATGTGGAGTCAGTGGCATTAAGCACACTCACATTATTATACAACCATCACCATCATTCGTCACCATAACATTTTTATTTTGGAAAACTGAAACTCTGTGCCCATTACATAGTAACATCCCCTTCCTCCCTCACCTATACCCTCACAACCACCTACATTCATGCACATCTATATATTATAACACACACACACACACACACACACACACACACCTACCAAGCTTTTCCACGGTACCTCCCTGTTTAAGATTCTCAACATTGATGTGGGGTGGGCCGGTTTCTGTGACTCCCCGCCAGCATTTGCTGCCCTGGTTTTTTGTTTTAGTAGTTCTGATGGGCGCAGCGACATCACTCTAAGGCTTTGGCTCGCAGCTCCCTGGCGATAAGGCTCTGAACATCTCTTCAGGGCCTATCCACCTTCTGCAGTCAGATGTCTGTCTGTTGCTTTCCCTCACTTCCAGAGCACATTGTTTATTTTTTACCGTTGAGTTCTGAGAGTCATTTACACATCTAGACTCTGGTTCAGATATGTGAGTTGCAAAATTTTTTCTCACTTAACAGGGTCTTTCACAGAGGAAATGTTTTTCTTATTGTTACTATATTAATGTGTGTGTGTGTGTGTGTGTGTGTGTGTGACATATACTTGATTTGAGTGTGGGCATGTGTTTGTTATAGCATGTATGTGGAAGTCACAGGATAGCTCTGCAAAGTCAGTTCTTTCCTTCTACTTTTATGTGGGCTCCAGGAATCACTCTCAGGTCACCAGGTTTGCACAGGGAGCACCTTTGCCTACCTTTACCCACAAAGCCATCTCACTGGTCCAGAGAAAATGTTATTAATTTTAATAAAGTCCAATGTATTTTTTTTTTTTTTGAGACAGGGTTTCTTTGTTTCACCGTGGCTGTCCTGGACTAGCCTTGTAAACCAGGCTGGCCTCAAACTCCAATGTACCAATTTTATCCTTTATTGACCATGCTTCTGTGGGTGAGGTCTTAGAACTACTTGACAATCTGTTTTTGAGTTAATATTTTTATAAGGTTTGAGTCTGTTATTTTCCTTTCTCTCGCTTCTCTTTATGCCTTCTTCCCCAGCCCTCTCTTCATTTTCCCCATGCATAATCAGCCATTGCTGCTCCAGCACCATTTGTTTAAAAGTCTATACTTCAAAAGCAGGCATGGTGGTGCATGCATGGAATCCCAGACTTAGGAGGTGCAGGCAGGAGGACCAGAAGGTGAAGGCCATTCTCAACCTCTGTCTTTAATGAAAGAAGTTGTAGGTACCATCCTTCTTCCACTGAATTATTTTGCCCTTTTTCCAAGAAAATCAATGTGGTATATTTGTATTAGTTCATCTTTGGATTCTTCATTCTGCGTCACTGATTTCTATGCTAAACCACTATCTTGTGATTACCATAGCATCATCGTAGGAGGCTTTGTATCATGTAGAGTGAGTCCTCCCATTTTATCGCTCTTCTCAATATTGATGTAGATCTCTTTCCCTTGTCTATGTTCACACACAAAAAAAGCCTTGTTAGGATTTTGCATTTTACAGTACTTGCATTAAAACTATAGATTTGGGTGGATTGATATTTTTGCTATATCAAATCTTCCAGTTACTTATGATATGACTGTTGGGGAATGCACCTCAGAGAAAGAGTGATTGACCAGCATGTATGAGGTCCTAGGTTCAATCCCTGGTAGTAGAAAAAAAATCCTGCAATCATCAATTTGAGGGTGCATTGGTAATACTGTATGAGCCAGCAAGATGGCTTAGGCGGTAGGTACTTGTTTCCAGGCCTGACAACTTAAGTTCCAGCCCCTGGACCCATGTGAGGAAGGGAGAGAATCAACTTCTGGAGGCTCTTCTCTGAGCTCCACTCATACAGGTTGTATGTGTAGACACACTAAATATGAAGTATGATAAAAAGACAAACAGTTTTGAAAAAGTATAAGATCACATCTTGACAGCCTATAATGCCAGAACTTGGGAAACTGAGGCTGGAGGATTGCCATGAATTCAAGTCTATGTATGGCTATGTATGGCTATGTAGTGAGTTAAGGCCAGCCAGTCTTAAGTAGCAAGATCCTTCCTCAACAAATAAGCAAAGAAAACCAACAAAAGTGCACAATGAGGCCAGTGTAGTACCCACCGGAGATTCCAGCTCTGACTACAGGCTGTGCCTGATCACATTATAAGTTTTTTTGCTTTATTTTATTTTTCTAAGTGCCGGGGTTTGGACCCAGACCTCATGCATACTAGGCAAGTGTTGGAACACTAAGTTAAACCCCTGGTCCCACATTGTAGTTTTTAGAGTCACAGAAGTTTTATACAACTTCAACTGTGGGCTGTGATGTTTAAAGTACTATTTAATTGGCTTATATGTGAGAGAATAGTGGAAAGATCAAGAAATAAGAACTTTTTTTAACAGTTTAGTCACCGTTGGGCAGTATCTTAAGTATAGAAATCTCTTGTTTTGTGTGTGTGTATGCGTGCATGATATGCCTTGAAACTAGTTTTTACAGTTGAGAATTTCTAAAGTTCTCCTGCCTCTGGTTAACTTTGTATGTTTCCCAAGAAACCTCTTTTCTCTGGCAGTTTGAAAACTTCATTCCTATATGATGGGTGGGTCAGCTAACATTCATGGAGATTTTGCCCTTCATGCAAGTTTGTCAGAGAGACTGATGTGGACACTGGCAAACAGACTCCTAGCTCAGACGCAGGAACTGCAGTCCTCACAGAGAAGATGGAGGCAGAGGCACAAGCTCGCATGGGTTCTCCGAGAAGCCCAAGTTCCAAGGCCGTGATGCAGGTGGCCTAGGCACAGTGTAATGGGGCAGGAAAACCCAGTGTGGGGAAATGACCTCTTTCACAAAAATCATCATCAAGCCTGACTTTGTCTGGGGAAACACGTGACTGTACCCCTCAAGGCTGTGTACTTGAGAAATGGCCTGGCAAGAGGGCAGTCATAGCCCAGCACTCTGGGTCCATCCAGCAAGAACATGGAGGGTTGCTCACAGCCTATGTGCACCGGCTCACGGGTCCCGTGGCCAGGTTCAGCCTAGGGGCCCTATAAGCTCCCACATCTGATGCGTAATTATTCCCTGCTCTACGCTGAAAGCAAAGCCTAGGTCTGTGAAGTGGTTGGGCTGGGTTCATCTTGACTTCATTTCAGTTGACAATAACAGAAGCTGGGGGCTGGAGAGGTGGCCAGTGGTTAAGGGCACCAGCTGCTCTTCCAGAGACTCCAAATTCGATTCCCAGCACAAACATGGTGGTCCACAAGCATCTGTAACTCCCGTTCCAAGGGATTCGATGCCCTCTTCTGAGCTCTGCAGGCACCAGGTGCTCAAATGGTGCACAGACATACATGCAGCCAAAACACTCATATTCATAGAATAAAAACTTAATTAAAACTTTAAATGTTGAGCAAATGACTCACTTCAGTACTTTAAATTAAATAATTTATTTAGTTCAAGACAGGGCCTCACTCTGAAGCCAGGCAAAACACCATACATATTTTTTAAAAGATCTATCTATCTATCTATCTATCTATCTATCTATCTATCCATCCAGTATTCTGTCTGCATGTGTGCCTTGCAGGCCAGAAGAGGGCACCAGTTCTCATTATAGATGGTTATGAGTCACCATGTGGTTGCTGGGAATTAAACTCAGGACCTTCCTTGGGAAGAACAGCAAGTGCTCTTAAGCTCTGAGCCACCTCTCCAGCCCCCACCATACACATTTAAAAAAAAAAACCAAACAAACAAGCAAAACCCCCCACCCTCCCACTGGCATACAACAGCATTACCGTGAGGTTATGAGTGGGGTTTTGAGTCTCCTGGTCAGCTGGGTGATTCTTTTGGAATCACTGGTTAACCTGAGCCTGTTTAATGGTTGAGTTGATGGAGTTGCAAGAGAATGTGCCTAGCAGTGCCAGTATATTTTAGACCTTTTGGTTCATATCTGGTGATAGTCCACCAGCCAAAGCAAGTCTCATGGCCAAGCTCAAACTCAAGACAAGGAGGACATGAGCCATCTATGGAGGCGGAAGGAAGGGAGGCCATGTTCCTGGCATCAGCAGAATCTATCACCTGTCAAAAGCAAGTGATTTCTTTTCTTATGATGGTTTTTATTCACATGGGACCTCAAGCTTATAAATCTTCCGTGTGTTCCCTTCTAGCCTAAAGCACCACAACAAAATTAACCCTCAAAACAATGAATATTCACAATAGTTCCCTCCCTCCTGTCAGAACAGGGCTTTAGAAAAATTCACACTCGTTTTTAAAATTAAGCAACATCTCTTCCCAATAATAAAGAAATTAGACATCGCAACACTGACTCCGAGTTTGTGCTTCTCCAATTCCTCCTCTTCCCAGCAGGCTGGAGGTGCCTCTTAGAGGACTCCACTGTAGCCCAGTGCTTTCTGTTCAGGCTTTTACATGCACACAGAATATTCTGTTTGAGAGGAATTGTGCATTGTGCAGTTCCTCATAAAGAATGGCTTTGTTCTAGTTTTTATGGTTATAGAAGGTTCAAGACATAATAAATTAATTTAGAAATGATCCAAAAAGGAGAGAGAGAATAAAAGTCAGAACAATAGCTAAGACATCTATTTTCTTTGCTGCCTTCTATGGCTATAGAGAACAGACTTAGGGAATGGGATGAGCAGGGGAGTTATACCTGACCTGAGAATTCTGCCTTACGTTAATACGTTTTTCCTAAAAATTTTTCCCTCCCCCCTTTTATCACTGGTGTGTTTGTGTGCGTACATATTGTGTTGGAGGAGGTGGGGGTCGTGATGTGGAAGTTCTTTCTACACAGACATGATGTAACCCTGCTATAAAATGACACTATTCAGAGAGACAGCTCTCATTGAGGCTGTCTTTGGTGGCCCTTCAGATTTGGAGCTTGTAGATCTGCAGGTAGGATTTAACCTTAAATGCTGTCAGGGTAGCTGGACTTGGCTGGCGAACAAGGCAACAGTTTCTTGGCTTTCTGAGGTGGTACTTTTGGAAACATGGGTACCTACTGACCTGGAACTCCTGGGAGAACTGATTCTTGAACAGATCTGTTTGCGGCTTGGCACATTTCTGCCCTGGGTATCAGGGTTGGGCCATACCAGCCCTGAATGCTAATCTATTTTCTAAATCTATATTCCTGGTTCTGCCACACCACTGATCAGATCTCCTGTCATCTCCTGGATTCCTTTTCAAGGCCCCCACTCAGATCTCCACTCACTCAGAAGCTTTAAGGAACACTGTGGAATTTCCTTAAGATTGGCCAAAGGTGTCAAGATTGTCAGGTAGTCATACTTGAGAAGCTGAAGTAGGAGGATCACTTGAGCCAAGTTTTAGGCCAACTGGGTAACACAGGGGACTTTTTTCTCAAAAAATAATCAAACAAAAGATTGGCACACAACTATGCTTATATATTTTAAAATAAGCTAAAAATGTTTAAGGTATATATGTCTCATGTGCTTGATGAATCCATATTTGAACTAGTTTACTTAATGACAGACAATATCTGCCTTGATTCTACCTTGTACTTATTGTCTATCAGCTCTACCATAAAAGACATAATGGATCTGCTAGTTTAAAATAGTGAATGATGTCTAAGGGTTACTTCAAATGTATACCTTAGGACAAGAACTGGAGATAAAGCTTAGGTGTGGTAGTGCATGTTTATAGTCCCTGTACTTGGGAGGCTGTTGAGGGAAGACTGCTTAAGGCTGGGAGTTCAAGGCCAACGTAGGTGACACAGGGAGCCCTTGCCCAAAACAAGCAGACAAACAAACGAAAACAAAAGAACTCCAAACTGAAAACAAGTGGTTTATTTGGTGGGATGGATCAGAAGAAACCAGTTTAGTAAGGGGTAGGAGAGGAAAGAAAGCCTGCCAATCACTTATTTTCCACCAAGAGCAACTAGGTTCAGTTCCTCTCGGAGTTATCCCATACATCGGGGAAGGATATGGAGGTCATCGTCAATTTGCCGCTCACCCGTCATCGGCTGGTAGATATCTCTGTGTGCATTTCATCTCCAGTCGTCCAGTCATGTTCCCTGAGGATACCAAGCTTGTTCTCACAGCCAGGAATACCCCTCAGCAGGGTCCTAGCTGCAGTATTCACCTCTGAAGTGGACAGTCTGTGACAAGTGAATTCTGTTCCTCTAAGCCATGTGGGCTCTTGCTACTCTGCTGAGCCAGTGGGAAGGGAGGGTGATACTCAGAAGTCCATAAGTCATCCTTTGTCTCTCAGGATAGCAAAAAGATTTCACAAGGAGACTGATTGAAACCCAGACACCATTTTACGTAGAGGAAGGGCTAGGGTATACATAAAAACTCTTGACTCAAAAGTGATGGAGGGCTGGTGAGACGGCTCAGTGGGTACAGGCACTTGCTGCGGAGCCAGACAACCTGAGATCTATTCCCGGGACCTTCACGGTAGAGGAAGCAAACTGACTGCAGTAGGTTGCCCTCTGATCTCTACATGCCTGGCACAACATGTCACACGTGTGTGTGCAGGCAAACATACATATACAAGTAAATAAATGTACTGGGCATAAGTCTTTAGTCCTGTCACTCAAGAGACAGAGTAGGCAGATCTCTGTGAGTTCAAGACCATCCTAGTCTACATAGTGAGTTCTAGGTCAGCCAGAGCTACATAGGGAACCTCTGTCTCAAAACGAAAACAAAACAAAAACACACACACAAAAAAAGATAAATAAATGTAATTTTAAAATTTTGTCAAGCCAGGCAGTGGTGGTGCATATCTTTAAAACCAGCACTGGGGAGGCAGAGGTAGACAAATCTCTGCAAGTTCGAGGCCAGCCTGGTCTACAAAGTGAGTTCAGGACAGCCAAGGCTACACAGTGAAACCCTGTCTTGAAAACCCATTAAACAAACAAACAAATAAATAAAAAGTGTCAAAATGTGATAAGGGGGTTAAAGAGATGACTCTACTGTAAAGAACACTGGCTGCTTTTCCACAAGACCTGGATTCAGTTCCCTGCACCCACACGGTAGCACACAACCATCTGTAACTCCATCCAGTTCTGTCCTCTTCTGACCTCCACTGGTGCCAGGCATGTACATATGGTATGTGCATATGGTACACACATGAACATACACACACTTGCTGTCCTCATGAGACTGCTGGATTTGAGGCTGGTTGTAAGCTGGCAACTTACCCTCTCATGACACTCAGCTTCCTCATCTAACTGCGAGTGATAACAACCTTTTGTTGGATTCAGCAGAGTAAGATATGGGAAGCATTTAGAACCGTGTCAGCTCTGAGTAAATTGTTGTTAGGACAACACTACATCATTGAAACCCTCAGCCCTCCCTGGGAAGCAGTCTGACTTCCCTCGCTTCTAAAGGGAGGGCAACAGTCTGTAGTTGGTTGTAATTATCGAAGGTAACTCAGGTAAAACAACAATAGTTAATGTTTACTGAACGCTAGAATGAGCTAGATAGTGTGCTGTGCAGGTCAGAAGTGTGTTTGACAGAAAGAAGCAGGATTCAAAACAGCAGCACAGTCACGGAAAACTTTATCTCATGTAACAAGAATTCTACAGACTCTTAGCTCTGTATTTCTTCTCTGTCTGGCTCAAGTCAGTTCTTGTTCTCATGCCTTCAGTATGGCTGCTGTACCTCAGTGTATCAAATCTGTGTTCCAACTGGAACATAAAGCTAGTGATTGGACGAGGAAATGGAAGGACAACGCGGGCATCATGCAAAAGTTGTGTCAAAACCGAAGCTGGATGGGTACGGTTGACACACATCTTTTATCCCAGAATTCCGGGAGGCAGATCTCTGTGAATTCAAGACCATTCTGGTCCACATGGTGAATTTCAAACTAGCCAGTGAGACACTACCTCAAAATAAAATAATCAAACCAAAACAAAACCCTTTTCTGGTGACACCAAACAGTTTCTACTTATCTGTCATCAGCCAGACTTTTTCATTATGCCAACCCCACCTGCAAGAGAGCCTAGGAAATGCAGCCAGGTTTTGGTCAGTTTATAGTATATGCTGCCTATGCATTTTTCTGCTTAGTCCTACTAAAGCTTGAGTGAGTAGAAACACCATTTGTTATAGATAGGTGAATTGAGACTGGGAGAGACAGGAACCAACCCAGAAGTACACAGTTTATGCCTAGTCAGGATTAGGACCCAGGCATGTTCGGGTTGGGGCCCTTCATGTTCCTATGAGGTTCCACCAGCTTGACTCATCTGAAGCTGGGCTTCTGTATCATTTCCCGACAGTCACAGGGATAGTAGAGCCGGAGATGAGAATCCAGAGAAAGAACGAAGACAACCACACCTTCAAGTCTCTGGCCTTCACACCTTGTGACCTGGGTGAGGTTACATGGCTGGGACAATTTTTGTGTGCATAGGACAGGGTGGGATGAGTGAATATCTTTTGATACTGGCATAAATGCTGGCAAGACACTTTGAAATAATTGTGGTCATCTAGGAAGTGGTGGTATATGCCTTTAATCCCAGCACTCCAGAGGCAGGAGAATCTCTGAGTTTGAGGCCAGCTTGGTCTCACAGAGTGAGTTCCAGGACACCTAAGGCTACACAGAGAAAGCCTATCTTGAAAAACAAAAAACAAAAACAAAAAAACAAAGAGGAAGAAGAAATAATTGTGGTCAAAAGGTTTCCGATTAGCAGCCTGCATGCCTAAATGGCTTTCTTATTTATTTATATTATTATTCACTTTGTATCCTGGCTGTGGCCCCCTCATGAGACCTGATAGGCTAGGGTCAGATTGAAGGGGAGGAGGACTTCCCTATCAGTGGACTAAATGGCTTTTAAAAATCAGATGAATTAATATTTCAATGTTTGGAAATGTCATGTTGTAAACTGTTTCCCATTTCTCAAGGGGAAAACAAAGTAGTTAACCTGGCCACCTGGGACCCAGGTTCCACATGGCGACCCTTTGCTGAAGCTGGGTAGTGACCACTTCTCCTCAGGGATCTTGTAATCACCCTCATGGTGCTCACCCCACCCACTGCCACGAGGCGTCTGCTACCCCCTTGGGGTATCCAGGCTCTTTGTGCACAGGATTGTTGGGCTGGAGGGAGGGGAGCTTAGCTGGGGTGGGTGGGTGCAGTGAGGATTTTGGTCAGCAATGAGTGCCTTCTTGGGAGACAGTTTCAGTGAAATGTGGGGAATAAAAACTATAAAACCTTTGGGGGTTGAGGAGGGGCTATTGGGGTGAGTGTACATCGGCTGGAACCAGCATAGTGAGGATGCTTCATTTGCATAAGGAGGACTTCCAGGTGCTGCTGGACATTACCTTACAAAGTTTAACCTGGCTGTCAAGACCTCCTCAGGGGAGGAAGGGTGGGGGCAGGGAGAGAGTAGTCCTATTCCTACGGATCTCAGGAGGTGATTTCCAGGGCTTGGACAGGTCTCAACCGAATTACACGGCTCCCAGGCCTCACAACCTGCTTCCCTTGTCTGTGCCAACTGCTGGTCTGGAGACATTTGCATTCACCAGACAGATAACTGGGAGGACTGGGGCTCTAACAGGAAGGTGGCTTGAGTTGTTTATGTTCATACAGAACAGGCCACTAGAAACCAGGTATGGTGACTCCCCCTAGAGAGCTTCCCCCACAGCTGTTCCTGAGGGTCTTCATCTGGGTGGGAGCTCTCACACTCGAAAGAGCTGGCCTAGAAGCATAGGATATGGAAGCTCTGCTTCTGCTTGGCCACAGCTTCCTCACCTATGAAATGAAGGCTTTAACCATACCATCCTTTCAGGAGTTAGAGATTAGATTTTTTAATTAATTAATTAATTAGATAGGGTTTCCCTGGACTTGTGTGGTTTAAAACATGCTACTTGATTCACTTGTGAGTTTTTGGTAGGGCTGGGCTCAACTGGGTGGTGATCAACTGACTTCACTGATGATCACTCTCATGGTTGCCTTGGTTGAACCCTGGGCTCAGCAGGGAAGCTGCCTTGATTCTTCATGTGGTTTTACAGTCTCTTCTCCTTACGTGTTCTCTCCATACGATCCCTCCACCAGGCATATCGTACAGTTGTCCAGGGTTCCCTATTCCAAGAGGACACTTACTGAGCTTCTCTACGCTTGCTGAGGTCCCACGGCCCATCCTCAGCAGACCACGCTGGAGTGTGAGCGTAGGCTGATGAAGACGTAGTGACTGATAAGTGCAAGGCCCTGGGTTTGACCCTCAACACCCCAAAATGGACTGTGATACTGGAGCACGGCACAGGAGGCCACCAGACTAGTAGTCTACCACATTGTTTTTGTGATGTAGAATGGCTAGAGGAATTGTGCCTTCACTTTTTGGGTGAAACTTGGTAGTCTACAGAACTTTCTTCTCTGAACCAGCCCAGACTTAAATTTTGCAGCTCTGCCTGGCAAGATCAGGCTTTCAGAGAGGCAGTCTAAGTTTTAACTAGTTTTTAATCACTTGGATTGGCATGCCGGTGTGTGCGTGGAGAGGGATTCTGCTGTGGGCAGAATGTTTTGATTGGCAAGGCCTGAGTTGGGCACCATCTGAGTCCCGTGATTGGATTCAAAACTGAAACATTTTCAGGCTACCTGGTCAAGAATTGCTGAAGCAGAGCAAACAAAACCATCCGAGACCAACACCCAGTCATGAACTCCTAAAACAATATGAGAAGTGGGTTGGCAGAAGCAGAGGAGGAATCGGATGGGTGAGACCTGCAGACATGCACCTGGAGGATGCAAGCAGAGACGAAGGTGACTGGAAAGTTTCTGGCGGCGTGTGTGTTCTGAACACTACGAGTGGGGTGGGGTGGGGTTTGGAGGACCTATGCAGCTGTCATTTCCTGGACACTCAGTCCTATTTTGAATAAGATGCTTCAGAAATGGTTTTTCTCGTTAAAACAAACGCCACAGGATGCAGGGTGTCCTTGTTTATATGCCTTCTAATGGGCTTCTGCTTGAGCAAGCAAGCCCTTAGTGTCCGTTCCAATTAACGCGGCTGCCTCTGATCTGGGTGCTGCCACTCTTGGAAGCAGTGCAGGGTGTGGGAGGCAGCGCTGCTTCTGTCAGGGGGCTTTGCAGCCCCTGGCAAAGAAGGAAAGATGTGGAATGATTCACTGCCTCCTTAATGGAGATCATACTTTAAAGATGCCAGCCTGCCTCCTGTTTGATATAAAAGGAGTATGGAGACTATTGGCAAGGTAGAGAGAAGAATGAAGGCTCCGAGAGGCCAGCCAGTGAAGGATGAGACATACAAGCCTTGCTTGACTCAGAAGAACTTTTCCTACAGCCCGAGACCCCAGGCACCAGCCACAAGGGTGGAGGCTTGTGCTGCAAGCCTGTCATCTTTGGGTGCCCTGATTCTGCCACACATACTTTCTTCACTCTCAGCCAAGATGGCCCCGAGCTGCTGGTCTCATACCAGCCTTATCTGTCTGTGGCCCGCAGTCCGCACAGTGGTGAAGAGGTTGGGGTGAGAGTGGAGCAAGCCAAACCTTCCACCACCTCCTCCTCTCCTTTCCCTCCTTCCTTCATTCCAGAGGGTTTGTTTAGGAAAGGAATATGGATTTATGTTCTCCAAGAGTCAAGCTTCAGGAATATTTTCCCCTTTTATTAAGTCAGAGCTTTTGCTTTTCTTCCTTTCTTTTGTTTCTTTCTTTTTCCTTTCCTACTCTTTTTGAAACAGGGTTTCTCTGTATAGCCCTGTCTGTTCTAGAACTCATTCTGTAGACCAGGCTGGCCTTGAACTCACAGAGATCCACCTGCTTCTGCCTCCCTGAGTGGTGGGATTAAAGGCATGGGCCACCACTGCCTGGTCAGAGCTCTTGCTTTTCATCTTGTGGCAATCATTATGAGCTCTCACCCAAGAGCATCTTCTATGTGACACGAGATAATAAACACATTATTTCTAGTTTTCAAAATAACTTTTTAGGTAATGTTATATCTACTTTATAGAGGACAAAATTAGGGCCCACAGAACCACCAGAGCCTGTCCCATAAGTGGCAGGATTGGGGTTTTAGCAGAGGCATGCTCATTTCGATTTCTGGCTCCAGTGTCATCAATTATTGAACAGAAGGGAGGGCCAAGTTCCTGCTAACGCTTGCTAATGGATGCATCTGAAATAAGAAATGTCTTCAAGGTTCAGAGATTCACAGTGACAAAGACTCAACAAAGACCAGCCTGCACTGTACGAGGAGTCAGTATGTGAGACTCTTGCCCTGTTATGCAATTCTTCTGATAGGCAGCTTCCAGTCTACATGATTTCCTTCTGTGGACCTTGTATCTCTGTACAGCAGGAAAGTTACACTAAATATTCCAAGGGTGTTTGGAGTTCCAATTCAGCTCAATGTAATCTGATGGCACTTAATTCGGGATATCCTATGTGACTGTGAGGAAGGACCCAAAAGGACACAAGGCTTTGGTCCTAGGTGAGCTGGAAATGTTTGCTCTAGCATTGCATATCTTTATACACAAACTTTTGAAGCTCCCTTGGGCATGGCCTTGCTGCACACAAGTTCCCCCAGGGAGTGAAGGGTGTGAACACCCCCATCACAGCATCACTAAGTCCGCCATACCGCAGCGGTCACTGACCACCCACGTGTATACAGTCCTTTCCACGCTAGAAAGTCACTGTGATACACAGAATACGAGACAGGACAAAGCCTGGCAGTGTCTCACTTCAGCTTGGCCAGCGGCATGTGTGTAGCAGGTGGTAGGGTGGGGTTCCTGAGGAGGCCACACTGGTGCCTGAGCATAGAGGTAGAAACAGGGAGGTCTCCCAGCCCAAACCACATGAAGCAGAAGATGACTGGCCCATAAATTCGTAAGAAATAGTAAATCAGGGGCTGGAGAGACGGCTTGGAGATTGAAAGCGCTGACTGCTCCTCCAGAGAACCCAGCACCCACCTGTGGCTAACAGCCACCTGTGACTCCAGTTCCAAGGAGGTCGGAGACTCTCTTTTGCCCTCCGGGCATGCTATGCACATGGTCTACACGGATACAGACCAAACGCCCATATACCCACAAAATAAAATAAATGAAAAGCAGTAAGAAATCAGTGTTTTAAGTCACCAAGTTTTTTTTTGTTGTTGTTTTTTCCAAACAGGGTTTCTCTGTATAGCCTTGGCTATCCTGGACTGGTTTTGTAGACCAGGCTGGCCTCGAACTCACGGAGATCCAACTGCCTCAGCCTCCCTGGGTGCTGGGATTAAAGGCGTGTGCCACCACGCCCTGCAAGTCACCAAATTTTGAGGTGTTTTATTTTGCAGCAATAGATAACACAAACCTCAAAGGTGTTGAGTTACAGACTTCAACCAAACTGCAAGAGGTTGCCAGTTTCTAGGCCACAACCTACAATTATTGGTCTGCAGATAATTTACTTGGCTTGCACAGGGCTATTTTAAAAACATGATCTGATACTTAAGACACTAGGCAATTTCATGGGGGAAAAATCCATTTTAGGGGTTCCTCTTGGAAAAAAAAATCTTGTCCTAGCAACAGCTGGCAGCTGTCACCTACCTATGGGTGTGGCCTCTAGTACTACAGTACCCTCCTCTCCTTGTATCTTGCTCCTAACATGCTTTCTGGCCCCTGCAGGCATTTGAATATTTGATTCATGCTGTTGGCATGGCAATGGGAAGGCACTGGAGGCTTCTGAGGAGAAAGAGAGCTGAGCAGTGAGTAATTCGCTGGTGGGGGTGACTCTGGGGCGCGTGGAGTGAAAATCTATTCTTTAGTCTGTGCAGAACCATGGACCTCATCTTATAGGGAAGAGTTCTTTCTCTGATGGTAAGGTTCCAACTGGGCCGCCGAGATCCCCCACTTTCTCGTAAGTGAGGATGGGCTAATGAATGGTGCGTGGATGTTGGGGAGAGAAAGTGGCTAATTATAAGCAGGGTTCAGAGAGCTTTGGCTTTAAGTCCTGGTCCCCTCTGTAAGACACTGGCCATGAAAAATTTTCTCATCCTGGAAATGGGGGAGGAACTGACCTTGTAGGGTTGATGTAATTTTAAAAGGCAGTTGAATAAGATGAATTTTAAATGTTTTCTCAACCTTGACACTTTAAAAAACCTTCTTTGTATCCAGTTGAATGTAGAAACCAGTCCCTAGAGCTAGTCTACTTTTTATTCTTATTTTCTCAACCCATATGCCTCTCTCTAGAGCATTGTAGCTCTTAACATGCCTACCTTTCACATTTTTTTTTTCCTTCTTTGTGGAGTAGGAAGCTTTCTGTAAATAAAATTCTTATAAAAATATGGACACTTCCAGGTTCTACTCATCTGTTTGGTTTTCAACCACAAGTTAGAAAGCCCACTCAAACCATGAAGTCTGGAGGTGGGCTGAGGAGGTGGCTCAGTCCTTAGCATGCTTGCCCTGCATTCATAGGTACCTGAGTTTAGCTCTCCTACCATACATACAAAGCTGGGCACAACAGCACATCTCTGTATTCCCACGGCTGGGCGGCAGAGACAGCCGGGCAAACTGTGAACTCCAGGGTGAGAAGCTCGATCTCAGGAAATAAAGTGGGGGCCGCTGAAGAGATGGCTCAGTGGTTAAGAGCACTGAGGATGCTTCCAGAGACTCTGATTTGATTCCCAGCACCCCTATGGTGACTAACCATCATCTGTAACTTCAGTTCTAGAGGGAGCTGATGCCCTCTTCTAGCCTCTGGGGGCACTGCACACATGTATGTGCATAGACATACAAACAGGCATAATACCTGCACACATAAAATAGGGAAAAAAAATCTTTAAAAGGTTCTTCCCGTAAGACTTACAGTGTAAGTGGTCTGAGGTGACCTGTGAAATGGTCCAATCCCCTCTCAACCAAGAAAACATTACAAAATGATGCAAATCAAGTAGTTAAAGCCTTCATGATAAGAATACCTGTGAAAACTGTCCAAGCAGGTCATCAGGGATATGCATATTTGAAAAGCCACCAAGTCTGAAAGGTGTCACTTTAAAGTAGCACTGTGTACCATTCTGTCGGTATGGGGCAACGGGGAGCACAGTGCCAAACACTGCGGTTGGACATGATGGCCTGAAAAAGGTGATGAAGTTTTGCTGCACATGCTTAAAACTGCAGAGTAATGTTGAACTTAGGTCTTTGGATATAGAGGCTTTGTCTTTGAACATGTCCAGGTAAACAAAGCCCCTAAGATGCAGCACTGAATTTCCAGAGCTCCTGGGACAAAGTGTCCCTAAGCACAGAAGAAAAAGATAGCCTAGATGAAACAAAGACTTACAGTATAAATGTAGCATAAAATAGAAATCAAAGTTTTTTTTTTTTTTTTTTTTTTTTTTTTTTAAGGTGGGGAGAGATAGTAGAAGACATGTTAACCTCTGTGAATGAATCTTCTGAAGAGTTTCAAGCTCAATTTTTCAGAAATATTTTCTAGGTTCTGTTTTCCTCCAAAACTTTTACAACATCTTGTCTTTTGGCTAAAAAACATCTACAGCAATTGTAAGCATCATACTAGACTATGCTATCCAGGAAACAAAAGAATAGCTCTTCTTCATTCTTTGTTTTTATTGATCAATTGCCCTGGAGATTTAAAATTAAATTTATTTATTTTTTTGTTTGTTTTTGGGACAGTTTCTCTGTGTTGCCCTGACTGTCCTGGAACTTGCTCTGTAGACCAGGCTGGCCTCAAACTCACAGAGATCTGCCTGCCTCTGCCTCCTGAGTGCTGGGATTAAAGGCAAGTGCAACCTCTGCCTGATTATTTATTTAGTTTTGAGACAGGGTCTTTCTATATAGCTCTGGCTGTCCTGGAACTATGTTGACCAGGCTGGCCTAGAACTCACAGAGACCCACATGTCTCTGTTTCCTGATTAAAGATGTATAACACCCAGCTTGCCCTAGGTTTTTAATAATTAGGAAGACTGGAGATCTGGCTCAGCAGTTGAGCACATGTTGCTCTTGCAGAGGACCTGAGCTCATTTCCCAGCACCCACAGGTGGCTTTCAACCATCTGTAACTCCAGTTCCAAGGATCTGATGCCCTCTTCTGACTCAATCAGGCACCAGGAATGTATGTGGTGGCACAAACACATATTTGTGTGTGTGCGTGTGTGTGTGTGTAAACATGTGGGCAAAATATTCATACACATAAAATTAATCTTAAAAATAATTAGGTAGGACACAGTACAGTCATTTAGCATGTAGACTCCATAATTGGACTCCATCATTTTCTAGCTGTTATGGTTTTGGGAAAGTTAAAGTTAACATCTTTTGTGACTGTTTCCTCACTTATGGGGATTTTAATAGTACTTATTTCATAAGGCTGTTATGGGGATTAAGTAAGCTTGAAAAAGCAGTCAGTGCATCGCCTGGCAACTTGCTAGTGCTCTATAACTGTTAGCTAGTGTTGCCAGCATATTTTCTCAGAAACATCTCCCTTCAAATTCTCATCATGTGAGATTCTTTTAGGCAATACTGAGAGTCTTCTTGGCATAGTTCTGCTGAATTTGCTATAGTCAACCATAAAACAAACATTAAACGAGGGGTCTATTATTTTATGCACTGAAGAATGAATAGCCTGTTCTTAAACTGATCACAATGTAGTGTAAATGGGTATGACAGAGAGACAATAGCAAGTGTACAGATTTCAGATGGGACATCGCTATGGAGAAGAATCCAGCAAGAAAGAGTATAAGTAGTGAAAAGTTACTATCTAAAATGTGGACAGGTAAGACATCTATCTATCTATCTGTCTGTCTGTCTGTCTGTCTATCTATCTAAAGGGTTTCACTATATAGCCTTGGCTGGCCTTAAACTTCCATCGTTCTGCCTGCCTCTGCCTCCTAAGTGCTGGGATTAAAGGTATGAACCATCACTCTTGACCATGTCAGACTCCTTTTTAGAAAGCCTGAAGATAGCTGGCTGCAGTCTACATCTTTAACCCCAGCATTTAGGAGGCAGAGGCAGGCAAATCTCAGAGGCAGGCCAGGGGTCTACATAGTGAGTTCCAGGACAGCCAGAGATACATAGTGAGACCCTGTCTCAAAGAAACATAAAACAAACAACACTATTAATCCCCATCCCCAAAAATAAACAAAAGACATAGTTAAGATGGTGAGAAGTGAGCCATCATACCTTACTCATACTATTATCCAGGACAAGTTTATGAGGCCAACACAATAGCAAAGGCAAAGACCCAAAAGAAGCAGTATTCCTGGCATTTTAGAAGAGCAGGGAAAAGGCCAAAATGTAGCTGGAGCAACATAGCAGACTAAAACTTACACCATGTCAGAAGGGTGTCACGGGATAAGTTACACAGGACCCTGTAGGACGCGAACAGCATTCTCAGTGGCATCAGAGTAACACCTGCATTTTTTTTTTTTTTAAATAATGGAAGCCACGAACAGAACAGGGCAATAGCTGCAACTTGTCTAGTAGGGGTTAAGGGTTCAGAAAGAACTTCTCAGAGGAGGTGGCACTGTAGTTGACGGGATGAACTTTCGGTGTCTGGAGAGAAGTGGAGAAGTGAAAATTCCACAACAGAAGGCGTTAATAGATTGGTATATTCAAAGTCTGGCAGTGGTGGTATAAGACCTGGAGTCTCACTGCTCAGGAGCTCAGGATCGCACCCTTCCCAGGAACACTCACAGAATACAACTCGATGCAAAAGCAAGAGGTTTTATTCCAATTGCGATGAGGTCGCTCCTCCAAAAGCAGGAGACAACCCCGAACATGCAAAGCACAGGGTTTTTATACCTGAAAATCAGACCACTTTTGCTCTATAGTTTACAGCTGGTTGTAGATAGTTTCCAGCTGGTTGCTAATGGTTTTTCTCAGAACAGTTCACCCTGCCCTTCAAGAGTTATCTGCACCTGGCTTCAATTCAAATAATCACAGTTGTTTTTCTCATTCCCGGGTGGTCCCTGTGGTGCACACCTTTAATCTCAGCACTCAGGAGACAGAGGCAGTCGGATCTCTGAGTTTAAGGTCAGCCTGCGCTAGAGAGGGAGCTCCAGATCAGGGCTACACAGAGATAGCCTGTCTTGAAAAACAAACAAAAAAACACAACAAAAAATATTGGTATTTTTAAGCAAATACGGCAAGACTATTGCACAGAGAAGGAAGCAAGGAGCCGGGATAAAACAAAGAGCAGAGCACGTTCTAGCGGCTGGTCTGATTGATGGAAGTGCTTACTGTTCACCCGAGTATGTATAAGGTCTGGAAACACAGTGATGCACCAAATCAGTAAAGAATTCCTGGTCTTGGAGTTGGGGAGATGGGTTAGTGGGTAAGAGTGATTGCTCACCAACGTGAGAACCTGTTTGAAATCACTCATTCCCCAACTAAAAAGGCCTTGGCATCGCTGTAATCCCAGCAGTTGGAAGGTAGAGGCAGAGAGATCAGGAGGAATTCAAGATCATCCTTGGCTACAGAGCGAGTTCCAGGACAGCTAGAACTATGCAAAGGAACCCTATCTCTAAAACCCAAAAAACACAGAGGAGGCAGAGGCAGATGGAAAAAAGATAAAAAGAAAACATTCATCCTCTATGGGCATAACTACTTGACTAGGCTTTTTTTTTTTTTTTTGAGGAGAGGCACCCAAGACCCCGGACCCCGAAGCCTCTCCGCCCAATCCCAGCCTTCGCAGGGAACGAAGGAACGAAGAATTAGGAACTCTAATTCCTAGAAAGTGAAATAACCCGGGACCCTGCCGCCCGGCCCGCAGCTAACAGAGCCCCATCCCCAGGCCTCGCCCACTCAAGCCCCACCCCCTCGCTCCGCCTTTAGGACCCGCCTCCTTCCGGCTCCTGCGCGGCGTCTACCTCAAGCCCCTCCTGCCCGCTGCGCTTCCCGACCCACCTCTTCCAGGCTCCTCCTCCCCTGGGCACGCTCCTCCCCAGCTCGTCCGGCGCGTCGGCCCTCGGGATCTCCGCCCGGCCTCCAGCTTCGGGCTGGGCAGGTCGGAGCCGCCAGCCTCCTGCGTCCCTCCTCCCGCAGGCCCCGCCCCGGCCCCGCCCTCCTCCTCTCCGCGCCGAAGCTCTGGACCTTTCCAAAGCCCGACGCGGAGGAGGGGAGGGCGCAGGGGGGCGCGCGTTTGGAGAGCGCCCCGGGCGGGGCGGCGCAGAGGGCTGAGCGCTCGGGGGGCTCGGTCCGTCCCGCAGGGCCGGGACGAGCACCCGGTCGGTGGCGCGGCGACGGGCAGGCCGAGTGCGGAGGCCGGGCTGGCCCGCCCCCTCCCCGCGCGCGCCCGAGTGGTGGCGGCCGACAGAAGGACCCGCGGCTGCGGGGCTCGCGTCTCCGTCAGTGCGGCGGGGCGCGCGAGCGGCGCGGGGCCGAGGGCAGCCAAGGGGGCGGAAGCGGTCGCGACTCTCCGCGCGTGTGCTCGGGCTCCTCACGCGGCGGCCGGGGCCGCCTCCTGCCTCCCGTCCCCCGAGAGCGGCCGCGCCGTCGCCTTCCGCGCCGCGCGGCTTCCTCCGGACCTCGGCGCGGGTGAGTGGGGGCCGCGGGCCGCTCCCGAGGAGTGCGGCCGCCCGGCCGGGCTGTTGCTTGCGCCTCTCCGGTCCTCCCCTCCTCCGGCGGGCCGTTGCCTATTTTTAGAAACTCTCTTCCTGCCGCCGTCCCGGGAGTCCCGGGAGCCGGAGTAACTCTCGGCCTCCCCTCTCCGCGCCTCCCCCTCCCGGGCCCGCCGCTCCCGGGTCGCCTGCCCCGGGGCCACCCGCGCCCGCCCCTGGCCGCCCGGCGTTCGCAGCTCGCCCGTGGCCGGCCGGCGCGGCCGGGGCCAGGAGTTGGGGGTGGGCCGGTGCCCGCTCGGAAGTTGGAGTCTTTTGTGCTCGCGCCCCGCCCCGGCCGGCGAGGGGAGGAGGGGAGGGAGCGGAGGTTGCGCCGGGGAGGCCTCGGCGGGCCGGGGCCTGGCTAGGGCCTGGGCCGGGACCCCGGGTGTCCTCCGGCTTCCCAGCTCTTTGGGTTCCCTTGAGCGCGCAGAACTGGTCCTTTTTCCTCACGGGTGTGAGCGCCTCGCTCGCCCACCTTGCTTATCCTGTGGTCGTTGTCATCTGGGGCGCGGAAGGGAACCACCAGCCCTGGAACTGGGGCTTCGTCCCACACTTGGCTCCAGCCGCAGCCTCAGTGTTCTCCTGGGCGGAATGGGGTCAAGAAGGGACGCGGCCTCTCAGCGTGTTAGTGAATTCGGGGTTGGGGGGGGGGGGGGTTAGTACACGACAGAAGTGTTAAATGCCAACAGGTAACTTCTGGTGAGACTGACCGGGGAACTTTGTGAATGTATCGCCTAATGTCCGCAGCGGTCTTCCAGAGTTGTTCCTTACCCACAGGAGGAGGAATCAGGTGCAGAGAAAGGAAACAGCCGTAGAAGTACAAAGCTGTTAGTAACCATTCCTTATTTCCTGATATGAGCATGTGCCATCTCTTTGTGCAGAGGGCATTTTGATTTTACGTTAGGTTTAACACCGAATTAGTTACGAAACGGAACCCTGGGTTCCTTCCTGAGACCTTGACCGATCTGACATAGATAAAATTGCCCTTTCGTTGCTAATCAGAACTCTGAAGTAAAGTTATTGGGATTTTTTTTTTTTTTAAATGCTGGTGTTGTGGGTAGATGGATTCAGAGATCTCCAAGTCTCAAACATAAATGAAGTTCTGGGGTGTTTAGATTAAGGACCTCACGGAAGTCCACCCTTTACTTTGTGTATTCCTTGTCTCCCTCTTCACCCAACCTCAAATCTTGTATGTTCTTTATGATCCTGGTTAGGTGGTGAGGGATGTAGGTAGCTTAAGTCGTCATCTTCAACTCGCTGCCTTCAAGTAGTGTTATTTTTCTTTGTCTCCCAGTAAGGCCTAGAGGGGTTAGAGTGAACTGAAATTAGCTTGGCAACTGTTTTCCCTTTGCAGTGACTTTGAGATTGGCGGTGGGATCACCTGAGAACTCGGGCAGGGCTGGATACCGTTCTCGTGCTTGTGTTAGTCGGTGGGCTGTGCTTCATCCATCCTTTAAGAGTCTAGGTTACTAGTGGTGGAATATAGGAGGTTGATGGCTCAATAGTCCACCCCCTTTCCTTCCTTTTAACTGATCCTTGGAAAGGGGAATGTTGTCCAAATAAATGGACTATCTTGGTTATTACCAGAATTCCCAGTAGCCTTTCTTTCAGTCAATTTTTGTTATTTCTCCCATATGTTGTGTACCTTTTGCCATTTGTATGAAGTACTTTTTCAGGCTGCAAGATCAGGAGTCTCAGGTAATTGAACATTTCAAAAGACCCTGTGTAATCTCAGCCACTCTCTCTGCCTCATATCGAAAAGGCCATATGGCTGTGTTTTCTTGTTGTCACTTTGTTTTAGTTTCCTAATGGTTTTAGTAACCATAATGATCTGATTTCTAATCTAGTGTTAAGTTGTTTGCAGGGTTTGATCTTTGCCTTTGTAGTGTCAGGCAGTGGAGACAAGATTAGGACATTTGCCCTCAGAGCACAAGATTTAACTGGTGTTGACTTCTGAAAGGAGCTGAGCCACTTTTTGTGGCCGTTTGAGTCTGTTTCATTATGTGTAAAGTCTCGTAGGGTGCTGTGGAGACAAGAAAGTGATTGTGAAATTGCTTGTTACAATTAATAATAGCTAACATTTGTTAGTCAGTCATAGGACTGAAGTTTTCAGTGGAGCATGTCATTTAATCCTTGGATCAAGCTGAACTGAATATTATTCCTGTTTTACAGAAGAAACAGGCTTAGAGAAAGTTTACGGGACTTGCTCAGGGCCATGTAATTGGTAATTGGCCACTTTGCAGACAGTAAAAATCTGATGCTTGAAAATCTGATGCTTTCAAAAATTGTCGGTTATGTATTTTAAACAGTTGGCATTTGAAACAGTTTTAGCAAAATTCTGTGGGACTAAGTATATTCAGAGTGTTGTACAGCTGCCAAACCCAAATAATCTTACCCTTCTCCAAATGAAATTCTCCTGGTCATACACTAACTTCTTGTTGAAGACTCCTGGCGAACACCGTTCTTGTTTTCTGCTGTAAATGTGACTACCCTAGGACTTCACAGTGAAGTGAAATAATTCAATCTTTGTCCTTTTGTAATTGCCAAAGCTAGTGTTTCCCCCCCCCCCCCCTTTTTTTTTAGTGTTCATTTGCAGAAGAGTGACACTCTAGAGCAGGAATCCAGGCATGGTTGTACCTCTGGCAAAGCTCCCTTCTCCACACCACAGTTCAAGTGTTACTGCTGAAGCCAGTTCTGGAATTATACTAGCTTCTGTATTTTTAGATGAGACTGTCTATCCTTGAGCTAGAACCAAGACTACTTCATATTCTCTCATTGTTTGTGCACCCATAGTCCGTCATTAGGATTGGGTATGTGGAGCTGTAGTGATCAGGAGTAGCAGAACTATGACAGCAGCTTGGATCAAAACTTGTTAGCTGATTAAGTGGATTACTTCAATGACAAGCTCACCTTTTGTGTCCTCTTTTCATAAAGGCACACAGAAGAGATTATTTGGAGTCTGGAGTCTTATAAGTTCCTATGGATCCTCACTGCTGTAGGTGGTTAGGGTGGGTTAGGTGTTTACATTTAGTCTTTGGTTCATCTGTTCCTGTGTCTTGTAGTGAGATTTTTATATTTATGAAGGTTGGCTGGAATTTTGTTCTGATGGTAACATGGCTTTGGAGTAGTGCTCCAGAGATGAGGAAGACAGCAAACACATTATGCTCTCTAAAAATCTGATAGTTCACTAAAGTCAGAGAGTGCTAAATAGTATGTTTAATAAAGTCCATTTTTTCTTTTCTTTTGTGGTGCATGAGATTGAACATGGACTTCATACATGGGAGATAAGCACTCAAATACTGAGCTAGGTCCCCAGTTTTGGATAGAGGCTTATGTGTTTATTTTATGTGTATGAGTTTGTTGTTGTTGTTTTTTTTTTTTTCCATCTATGTTTGTGCACCATGTGTGTACAGTGCCTAAGGAGGCCCGAAGATGATGTCAGGTTTCTAGAACTGGAGTTTCAGGTAGTTGTGAGCTGCCATGTGGGTGGTGGGAATTGAACCCTGGTCTTCTGAAGAGCAGCCAGTGCTCTTAACCAACCATTGAGCAGTCTCCAGGTTTTTTGTTTTTGTTTTTGTTTTTCATTTACTGAATACATATTTTTTCCTTTTTTTTTGTTTTTCTTTTTATTAGAAAGGGTTTTACTATGTAGCTAGACTAGCTTGGAACTTGGGATACATTTGCCTCTGCCTGGAAAAGTGATACCACAGATGATGCCTACTTTCATAGACCAGTTTTGAGGCGTTTATTAAGCATATAGTACTAGGCTTGAGGATTTGAGCATGTATGTCAGGCAAAGAAACAGGCATATGAGAAGTGTTTACAAGAACAGGAGCATGAAGGCATAGAGGAATAATATCTAACCCAGCATTGGTGGATCAAGTGGGCATCCTTGGAGAAGCTGTCTAGGCCTAAACATAAGCCAGGAAAATGAAATTTGGGGGAGTCAGGGGAGAGGCAGAAAGAACTGTAATACTAGAGATGGTAATGGTATTAGGTGAGACTTTCAGGTATTTGCTGAATCAGGTACAATTGTAGGCATTTAACACTTGTTAACCTCTTCCCTGAGAAGTAGCTAAAATTGCTACTATCCTATAGGTGAGGAAACAATCTCAAAGGGATTAAATGAATTTCTCAAGGTTCCCAGATCAAGTGTAAAGCCTCAGATTAGTGGATGTGGTGATAACAAGACTGGTGATAGCAAAGTAGGCAGAGTAGAAGTCAGCTCACAGACCCTGTGGAAGACAGTGGACCTTATCCGGAGGTGAGGGGTCCTGTGATTTTGTGCATCTTTTGAAGGCTGTCTCTGGCAATACACTAGGGGAGTGGACCGAGAGCCAGAGCACTGTGGATAGAGACCAGTTACCCAGTGACAATATTTCAGTTTCAGATGACAGTAACCATAGAGTGTGTATGCATGAAAAGTGAACCAAGTAGTAAGACAAAGATTGGTGGAATGCGGGGATAAGGAAGGAAGCACATTTTTACCTGTCATACAGATGAGGGTTTAAGTGGAAACGGGATACAGAAGGGAAGGGTGAGGGCTTGTCATATAGGGTTGGTTATCTTACATCTGCTTTCATTGATCTCTGTTATAGCTATTACTTCTATCAGCTGAAGCCAGTGGTGAAGGGAGATGGGGGTTAGTGTGATTTCCAAATTTTGGCTAAACCAGCGGTTTTCAACCTTTAGGTCATGACCATCAGAAAATACATATTTCAGATGGCCTTAGGAACTGAGATACTAGTAGCAAAATAACAGTTACGAAGTAGCAACAAAATAATTTTATGGTTGGTAGCTCACAACAGGAGGAACTGTATTTAAGGTGTTAGGAAGGTTGAGAACCACTGGGCTAAATTGAGTGATGCAAACACTAGTTTTGGAAAAGGGTGATGCAAATACTAGTTCCTAGGCAGCTACTGAATCTACAAAGACTACTTTTGTTAAGCCAGGATAATCTTATATTTTCTCTAGACAACATCTTGTAGCACTTGTTATGTTCCAGTGTGCTGCTCTAAAAGTATTGTCACCTTAGCGAGGCACCAGAAAAACAATAGAGTAATAGAGCCCAAGGAACTTCCTTTCCAGAAGAACAACAGATCTAGTGATTTTGGTATAGCAATGGAGTTGGGAAAGAAGGGGATGGTGGAATTAAGCAGAACAGGACAGGATGGGACTGTATCAGGGACTGTTTTTATTAGGGGTCTGGAGACTATTTTCCAGACTTTATATAATCAGGCAGCAAATGTTCAGCTTTGTTCATTTGGATAACTAAGGTTCCTTCTAGCAGTTTATGACTAGATAATTTAGACACTATATTTCCACAAGAGGTATTTCCCTCCCAGATAGCTTAGTGTTAGGGGCTGGGTAGGGCAGGAGATAGCAAGAGGACTTTCATGAGAGTGCCTGTAAAAACAGATACTCAATTTTAGCTTCATGTTTAAGGGGAGAGAATGACAGGAATTGCCTGCTTGTTTTTTCTTAGGTAGGAAAGGATAATTTGAGGTCTGTGCTCAGGGTCCAGCTCACATTCAGGATAGAGGAAAAATTTACTTAATAGCATGAGGATTTTCTTGTCTGGTCTGTTGCTTCTAAGTGTGTTGGCTTGAATGGGCCTCTTTTTTTATTCACCGATTCTGTTTTCCTCATAAATTAATCTAGAAAATCTCTGAAATCCTATAAAGGCCCAAAGATTAGTGATAGGAAGTGGTGACAGAACAAGATGAGAGGTCCCTTCTGCTCCCCTTCTGTCTTTCCCCTTAGGTGAATACATAGGACTGTGCCCAGGTACCACTGTTGGCTTTTCTCATTGTTTCCATGGCACTTGCTTTTTCTTAAATGTTAAGTTTCTTGTCATTTCACAATTGCTTTTGTAGTAATACATGTGCTATACCTCTTGGGAGGTAAAAAAGGAAGATGAGATGTCCTTTCTGTCTAGTCTCCATCTCTACAGGAACACTTGAAGTTGTCTACTGTGTGCTGCTATGGATGTGGTAAGGAATCAGGGTTGTGGCTGAATACACAGGTTTTCGAGAGGGCATGTGTGTTGGCAATGTTGAGAGTTGATCAAAGTGCAAAATCTAGCAGTCCTCTCACCACGTCTAGTGAGGTCCATAGTGAGCATTTGGTGGGCTTTTGATGGTGCTGAACTCATGTTCGTTATAACTACCTAAGACTGGCATTTTAGTCTTCCTTTCTGTAAAACAAGATGATAGGACCAGATCTTTAAATTTTATTATGTATTATTGTGCGAATATGAGTATGATGCATATGTGTCACGGGAATGTCTGTGTCAAGTGTGGAGGTCTTTTGGTAATCAGCCCTCTCTTTTACCCTGGGTTCTGATCATGTTATCAGACTCTTCATTGCAATCATTCTGACTTGCTGAGCCATCTAGCTGGTGAAATAGAGAATCTTTTTTTTTTTTTTTAGATTTATTTATTTTTATGTAATGTATGTTGGTGTTCTGGCTGTATGTATGTCTGTGTGAGGATGTCAGATCCTCTGGAACAGGGGTTGTAGACAGTTGTGAGCTGCTATGTGGGTGCTGGGAATTGAACCTGGGTCCTCTGGAAGAACAGCAAGTGCTCTTAACCACAGAGCCATCTCTCCAGCCCAGAAATAGAGAATCTTAAGTGATGTTTCTGCTACAGTTTTATGGAAGTGGTGTAGGAATTTGTCTCTGGAAGGACAAAGGGACGTACCTAAAGCATTAAATATATCTCAGGTTAAATTCTGGGGTCATCAAATATATCTTTTACAATATAAACATATGGCTATTATTATTTAGAGTGGACAGAGAGCTGAAAAAATAAGAGGTTAATTTATCAAATTGTCTGCTGAGTTGACTTAAAATCTTTGAGCCGAAGTCCTGTGGGATGAATTTGGGAACCCAAGAGTATCTAGAATATTAAATATGTAACAAACTCTGAAAAATCTCCTAATAAAAGGAAAGTAGAATAGATAGAGTAGCACAATAATAAACATGAAAAATACTAGCCCCCAAACAGGTTTGTTTGGTTTTTGTTGTTGTTTTGTTTTGAGACAGAGTCTCTGTAGCTCTGGTTGTCTTGGAACTCACTAAGCAGAGCAAGCCAGCCTAGAACTCACAGAAATCTACCTGCCTCTGCCTCCAGTGCTAGGATTAAAGGCGTGTGCCACCACGGCTGGCTCCCAAGCCTTTATAGGTAGGTACTCCTACTGCAGACACCTGTCTCTTGAAATGACATCTCTAGAGAATGAGTAGTTCAATTTGTCAAGCCAAAAATTGTTGCGGGAGTTTTTCTCCCAGTCCCGAGCTCCTGGGATAATGACTCAAGAGACTCAAAATATATTTACCTAGGCCATACAGCTAGGCTCATTCCTTCATTAGCTCATAATTTAATAACCTACTTATTTTAATCTTACTTCTGCCATGTGGCTGGCTGCCTCTGCTCAGGTACCATGTATCTGTCCTCTTTCATGTCTTCGTGGTCTAATCTCCCATGCCTTAATCTATCTCAGAATCCTTTTGGCCTGCCAGATATCCCACCTTCTATCCCACTCTTTCCTAAAGGCCATAGGGTTTTTTAATTGACAGGCAATGCATCCATACACTACACAGGATATTCTCTCTATAAAATTACTGCTTTACTTTAAATAAATATTCTCTTAGAAATTCAAGTTTAGCAGCTTAATGCTTTTGGCCAGGTTTTCTTCATTCTGGAAGCATTTATCTGGTATTTAGCTGTCTCCTGTTTATCAAAGATTTTAGTAAGCTTAGTTAAAGGTGATGTTTGCATATTTTCTCTTGATCTTTTTGTCTAGTTTGCTTTGTAATTCTTTGTGCTAGTGAAAGCAAGCCAAGCAGTAGATTTAAAAGGGTTGTTTCTGTAACTCATCATTTTGTCGGTCTAGGTTTTCTTTGTGTTAGGTCTGCTCATGCTATACTGAGAAGTCGTATGTTGCTTGTTCCCATAGACCATTTTCAGGCTTTTGAACTTTGCTTTTCTAAATAGCTGTAAGCTATCACTGAGGAATGGTGCCATCGATACAATAATAAGGGCTGTGTGTGAATCAGTGGAACACAAGAACAAATTTTCTTAAAACCTACAAGTCTCACCTTAAATTGACTTTTCACACCAATTTAAAATAGCCCTTTCTATAGTTAGGGTCATGAATAGGGTTACTGTGCTGTCTTGATGCTGTAATAACGAATATGTTCAGAAATCTCAATAAACCTATCTTCTATTTTTGGTTTTTCTTTTCTTTACTTTTTTTTCTTTTCTTTTTTGGTTTTTTGAGACAACATTTCTTTGTGTAGTTCTGGTTGTCCTGGACTGTAGACCAGGCTGGCCTTGAACCACGGGGATCCACCTGCCTCTGCCTCCCTGAGTGCTGGGATTATGGGCATGCACTCCCGCAACTTGCTTTGCCTGTCTTCCATTTCTAAGTTCATCTAGTCACTGCAGCAATTTCCTATACCTACTTTGTGTTCTCTTTGTAGAGAACATAAAAACCAAGCAAGATGATTTCTATCTGCAGTTATTTTTCAACACTGAGAGGATAAGTAAACCAAATCAGGGGTGATTAGATGTCTCATTGGGTAAAGAAATTTACATGCTGCTAAGCCTGACAGTCTGAGTTTGATTCCTGGGATCCACATGTGGAGAAAGAACCAACTCCTGAAAGTTGTCCTTTGACCTCCACATGGGCATTATGGTGAGAACGTTATACAAATACTCTCTAAGTACAATTAAAGCAACAGTGACAATTTGTATTCTTTCCATTCCTTCCTTTGCTTCTGTGGCCCAGACAGGTGAGTTGTAAATTCAGACTGGAAGTAGCATAATTGATGGGTAATGTCATTGGGTAAAGAGGCTTTGACTCTCTGCCTCCTCCCCAACGGGCCAGACAGCTGCCTAGTGCCTTCTCTAATTCTAGTATCAGCTCTTTGGCTGGCTTCCAGAAAGATTTGTTATTGGCCAGCTTCTGACTTAAGAATAAGGAGACATAAGTTTCATATTGCATTATTACTTTTTTATTGCATAAAATAGGTCTTTGTAGTAGTTACTTTGTTGTTTTTTGTTTTAATTTGACCAATTTTGTAATTTACTAATTGATTCTCAAAGCTCATCACTGTAACTGCTGTCTTTGACTGCTTTGCTGCATGGAGTCTTAGAAAATGGAAATAGAAATGGAGGAAGCATGGAGGTTTCCCTAATTTTGAAGGACTCCTATCTCTCCCCTTATTTATTTGTTTGTTACGTATACAGTGTTCTACCTGGATGTCAGAAGGGGGCACCAGGTCTTATTATAGATGGTTATGAGCCACCATGTGGTTGCTGGGAATTGAACTCAAGACCTCTGGAAGAGCAGACAGTACTCTTAACCTCTTAATCTCTCCAGCCCAACTCCTATCTTTTAAAGGAGAAAAGTTACTTAGGATGGTATGGTGTAATATAGTCATGCTTTCTTTCAGCAATTTTGCATTGCCTGAGGAGTATGAAAGAATAAGTTGGTTCTGTACAATCCTGGCATTCTGAATTCCATCACCACCCATGTAAAGGTTTAAGGAGAGAACCAGCTCCTAGAACGCAGTCTTTCTCATATTTAATGGGGTTGAAGAGATGGCTCAGTGGTTAAGAATGCTTGTTGTTCTTCCATAGGATCCCAGTTTGATTCCCATCACCCACGTGTGGTTCACAGCTGTTTGTAACTTCATTTTCAGGGATTCCGAAGTCCTTCTGGCCTCTGTGGGCACCAGGCAGAAAAGTGGCACACAGACATGCAGGCAAAATACTCATTCACATAAAATACAATAATAATTAAAAATAAATCTTTTAAATAATGTGTTTCAAAAATATCAAAAAGTATGCCCTGAAGGTTAGAGATAATGTTGAAGGCAGTGGGCTGAATGGAGATCACTGAGGCACTTTCTGGTCTTCAGTGACCTTATAGTCTTTTTGTGGGATATAAAAAAAGCTGAGAATGAGATAGATCAGTGTCTCTGACAACTAAACTAGGATAAGAAGGTCACTTTTTTTTTTAAGATTTATTTATTAGGTATGCAATGTTATGTCTGCATGTTTATCTGAACACTAGCAGAGGGCACCAGATCTCATTATAGATGGTTGTGAGCCGCCGTGTGGTTGCTGGAGATTGAACTCATGACCTCTGGAAGAGAAGCCAGTGCTCTTAACCTCTGAGCCATCTCTCCAGCCGTCAGAAGATCTACTCTTATATGGCACTAATGAGGTAAACTGGAGAAATTTTTTTCACTCAACTTCTGTTTTCTCATTTATAAGGTAGGGTTAGTATTCTATGTCTTGCTTTCCTTAACATGTAAGAGGAAAATTAGGTAATGTTATTAAAGTACAGCAGAGAATAAAATGGTAAGGCAGTTACATGTGAAGAATCCATGGGTCATTTGTCAGAAGTAATAGGCAAGTGGCAGGGGTTTTCATAGGAAGGGAAATCTTTTTGGGGTGTAGTAATGGCATCCGAGCTAGTCTCTAGAATCAAGAGAAATAACTTGAATATCTTAGCTGGGTCTGTCTTGTAGTATGAGGATAGCAACTGTTGTTTGTCTGAGTCTGTTTTTGTTTCTAATATTCTGTCTGACTATGATATACAAATGATTTAATGCCATTATTTCTGTTTCTGGATTATATCAGTCAGGATCTACCCAGAGGCAACATCCAAATACTTTTTCAGTTAAAGTAAATCCTTTGCCCCCTCTTTCTACTTCTTAAAGAGGTCATTAGAAATTTAGACTACGGAGATAGAGGACGTATTGCATAATGTGAACATTGAGCAGAGATACAGATGAATAACTAGAGTAGCAACCAGCCATGTTCCTGGTAGTGATTAGCAGGAGGGAACTAGGAGGGATCTTAGTTGAGGTTCCTGTTGCTGTGCTAAAAACATACACACATCATGACCAAAAGCAGCTGGGGGGGAGGTTATTTTGTTTTACAGCTTCAAGTCCATCTAGGGAAGTCAGGGCAGGAATTTGAAGGCAAGAACTGATATGGAGACTGCAGAGGAATCTGGTTTGCTGCCAAATCATGCTTGGCCTCATTTTTTTTCTTCTCTCTTTTTTTTTCTTATAAAATACAGTTTTAGATTTTTTTTAAGATTTATTTATATATTTTACATGCAAGTGCTCTATCTGCATGTACACCTGCACACCAGCAGAGGGCACCACATCCCAAATGGTTGTGAGCCACCATGTGGGTTAGCTGGGGAATTGAACTCAGGACCTCCAGAAGAGCAGACAGTGTTGTTAACCTCTGAGCCATCTCTCCGGCCCCCAGTTTTAGATTTATTTTACTTGATGTGTATGAGTGTTGTGCCTCTATGCATATATGTGCGCTGTGTGTGTATGGAGTCAGAAGAGAATCTGGAGTTACAGATGGTTGCAGACCACGATGTGGTGGTAGGAACTGAACCCAGTCCTCTGTAAGAGGAACAGATACTTTGAGCTTCTGAGCCATCTCTCTAGCCCCAACCCTGCTTTCTTATCTAGCCAGGACCACCTACGTAGGGGCAACCCCAATGAACTAGGCCCTCCTACATCAGCCTATAGATCAGTCTGTGGAGCTGTTTTCTTAATTAAGACTTATTTCTTCTGTACATAGAGTGTTTTTTCCTTAAAGTGGAAGAGGAGGAAGGGAAACACTGAGATCCAGTCTCTCAGTTCACCTATTGTGTATTTGCTCAGGGAAAAATGACTTTTTTAGCTTTTATCCTGCCAGTGGAACCTTGCTGGGTGTTTATTTCCTGTAGTTTTACCAAATCACTTTGGAAACTGGCATGAACATAGATCATGTCTTAGAGCCTTCTTCTTTGTTCTGTGAACAAATATTAGAAAATGTACCTTAAATTACCTGGTTGGGGGAAATAGATGACCCTGGCTGCTTCCTAATGTTAAACATTAGCTCTTGATTCTGTGTCTGTAAGGCATTTGTTAAGAGTCTAGGGCTACTGGAGCATCCACTAGAGGTGTTCACCAGAGGGCTGTTAGGCTCCTGGTCAGCTTGAGTATTTGTTTTAAAAGTATGACGTGGATTCGGAGTCTGTCTTCATTAATAGCTAAGGGAATTAATTATGTGCCCATTTTGTAATGATGCTATACTTGGTACCATGTATTTGTGCTAACAGAGGTGATACTTAAATTTATGTGCTACGCCCTTTAAATCTCTTCAGTTCTACCTCAGCCCTAAGGTAGATTCTGTTGAGTCCTGTAAACCTATGGTGATGGTGGTGGTGTGTTGTGTTTGGTGACTATAAATATAGCTTGGGAGATTTGTTAAATACAAACAAAGTATTTTTCTAGCAATAAACCTTCCTGGGATTGAGTTACTATTTCATGGGTAACTTAATTTTTTTCTTTTGTTGGGTGAAGGTGTTTTTCCTTTTGTAGAAGCACTGGAAGAACCCAGAGGTAGTAACCAAATGCATTCTGTTTTAGATCTCTTCAGAGTATTTTATTATCTAGATCAGATATCAAAATCTGACAACCTATTTGTAAGACCCTGAATACATGTCTTTGACCCATGGTGTTTTTATTTTGAGTTGGACCCTGAGAGAGTCCTGTTATAAGAGTGACATAACATGTGGAGAGAGTGTTTTTATTTAAAAGAGTACAAAGTGATGGGTTTCATTATTTTACTTTCATGTATGTGTTGTAGTTTGTTCTTATCCCACTTTCATGTCCTTTCTGGTTTTCTTACTGGTCCCCACCCTTCCCTAAAGTCCCCATTTCTGCTTTTTTCTCTCTCCTGCTCCTTTCCTTTCTAGGGTCTTCCAGTAAGATCTCTTTTTCTATTTTTAACACACACACAAACACACTCTCACACACGTAACATACCCCTACACTCCTACACACCTTATAATCTGCATATAAAGTAAAATGTGGTTATTTGAATCTTGCTTATCTCTCTAAACAGTGATCTCCAGTTGTAGCCATTTTACTGCAAATATTATGATTTTGCTTTTTTGTGGTTATAATGTGTAACACATTTTCTTTATCCATCCATCAGTCCATAGCCAGACTGTTTCCATTTCCTGGCAATTTTTAGTCGTGCAGTAGTAAACATGGATGTTCAAGCATCTTTGTAGTTTGTTGACTTAGAGTCCTTTGGAGGTATATTTATATATGTGTGTGTTTGTCTACACATTTTATACACACACACACACACCCATCTTGTGAGCAAGAGACTTCTTGAAGTTATTGTAACGTGGTCATTGTAAGATGTGGAGTGCCTGATGGGATCCCAGTAACTATGTAACTCAAAATATATTCAACCAAGTTCTTGTTATGCTAGTTTCTCAGACTAAGGCACATGATTGCATGTGGCAGACGTGCTTTTAACACTTATTTTATGTATATGAGTGCTCTGTCTGCATGTACACATGCAAATCAGGAGAGGGCATCAGATAACAGTATACATGGTTGGGAGCTACCATGTGGTTGCTGGGAATTGAACTCAGGACCTCTGGAAGAGCAGCCAGTGCTTTATTAACCTCTGGGCCGTCTCTCCAGCCCCACATGTGGCGAATGTAACATTATAGCATACTTGAAGTGTCAGTGCACTTGGTTTCTTTTGCATTTGAGAATTGGCAATTTTAAAATTCTTTGGTTTTTGTTTGTTTTGTTTTTGTTTTTGGAACAGGCTCTCTCTACATAGCCCGGCTGTCCTGGAACTCCATGTGTTGATCAGGTTGGCCTTGAACTCACTGAGATCCTCCACTTTTCTCTGTCTCTTGGGTGTTGGAATTAAAGGCATGTGCCACCATGCCCAGCTAGAGTTTGTTCTTGCTATAAGGTGACACAGAAAGAGATTTGTGTGTTGTGTGTGTGTTGCTGAGAATCCAACTTAAGGCCTGATGATGCTGGGCAAGTAACATCAACACTAAACCAAACCCTACCCCATTCCTAAAGTATATGGGATAAATAAATTGGTGTGCATTTTTAAGAAGTGTGTGTGTGCAAGTGTGCCATAGGTGCAGCTGGGAGAAGCAGTCAGTTTCCTCCTACTGTGTACAAGGAGGTTGGTGACAAACACCTAATCACTGAGCTGTCACCAGCCCAAGAAAGGTATGTGATTTTATTATTTTATTTATTTTTTAAGGTTAAATGAGAAGACATTGAAGAGATAATAGTTATAGCAATAGAAAGCCTTTGGCCTTCCAGTGGATCTTATGTTGCTAGGTTTTGACAATTGTTAGAAGAGTTGGATTTTTTTTTTTAAAACAGACAGTCCTAAAGAGAGCTGTAGTTGGCCTGAAACTTCTTGTGTAGATCAGGCCAGCTTTGAACTGATAGAGAGGTCCATCACCAGCCTCTGCTTCCTGAGTGTTGGGATTAAAGGTATGTTTCACCACACTGCCTGAAAATCTGAAGTTCTCTCTCTCTATTTGAGACAGGGTTTCTCTGTGTAGCCTTGACTATCCTGGAGTTGCAGCCTTGGCTGTCTTGGACTTGATTTGTAGACCAGGGCTGGCCTCAACAGCAATCTGCCTGCCTCTGCCTCCCTGAATGCTGGAACTACAGGCGTGCACTACCACATCCGGTGAAATCTGAAGTTTTAAAAAGTGTGGCCTGATTTTGAATGTTGGCAACTAACTGGGGATTTTTAGCCAGATTTGTGTGAATCGGAGATACTAACCTGTTAGTGACCAATGAAATATAATATTGATCTGGAAAGGAATTAGACTTTGGACATGGCTAAATAGGTAATGGTGTCAGAAATGACAGACTGTTACTGGAGTCCTTAGCCAGAGGCCTGGTTCTGAGTTTGGTCACTTGCCCCCATAAGGGGAAAAATGACATGGATTATAAAAGAAAAACTTATTTATAGTTTTGACCCCAAACTGGAGACAAAAGCATACCCATCTCAGTTTTCCCTGTGGAAGTGTTAAAATTTATAGAAGAGATAGAACAAAAAGCAAAAAAGCCAAAGAATAGGCTTATGTGGTTCTAGTTGAGTTGAGCTGGGACAGGTGTCAGTCACAAGAGTTCTAATTCTATTCTTGTATAACCCAGTCAGAGCTTCTGAGCAGGCTGTCTCTGCTGTCAGCATGTTGTTTCTTATAGTGAACTGGGGCTGAAAAAGCCAATTAAGATTTTTCTTTTGAGTTTGTTCTTTTACAGGAAGGAAGGAAGGAAGGAAGGAAGGAAGGAAGGAAGGAAGGAAGGAGGGAAGGTAAAGAAAGAAGCTAAGAGACTTGGTAGTTTAGGATGAAGTGTTACACTGTCTTCCTCTCCTCTGCACAGTCACTGACACTTCTGTCCAGGCACCACACCCCACACACCTAATGCAATAGCATCTTCCACACCCTCCTTACACTGAGGTGCAACTATTCTCTTCCTTGAGCTTGACTGTCTTCCTAACAAACTTTTTTAAATTTCTAAATTTTTTTCTCCCTGAGGTAGGGTCTTACTTTGTAGCCATGGTTGAGCCTGTATCTAGCAGATATTTTAATTTTAAAAACTATTTTTGTGCCACCATGTAGCTGCTGGGAATTGAACTCAGAACCTTGGAAGAACAGCCAGCGCTCTAAATCTCTGAGCCAGCTCTCCAGTCCCCAAAACTATTTTTTAAAGAAATGCCTGCTGACAGCTAAGTTAGTGGATTATTGGCCATCTGACCCATTTATGACAAATGTTTTGGAAATAGAGAAGGAAGCTTAGGTTAGACTAGCGGTTAGATTAGCTTAGATTAGACCTGTGGGTGGCGATCCCTGTGGGGAGTCCCCTTTCGCATCAGATACCCCACATGTCAGATATTTACAACACAATTTCTAGCAGCAACAGAATTACAGTTACAAACAATAATTTATGGTTGGGGGTCAGCACAACATGAGGAACTGTATTAAAAGGTCACAGCATCAGGAAGGCTGAGAAGTACTGCACTATGTAAGTCAGGTTAGCTTGGAACTCGCCTGCCTCTGCTTCCCACGTGCTGGGATTAAATGCATGTGCCACCACATCTGACTGCTTTGTGAGGAGTTTAGTCTGGATTTTTTTCTCTCTCACTAGAGTAGTCTGGAATCTTATACCCTCACAAGAGTGTTCTGTGGGCAGAGCATTTCAAGACATTTGGCCAGAAGCCAGCAGAGGCTGTCTAGAGCCTGATTTGTCAGAAGTGTTGCAGTGGTTGCTAATTAAAAATGGATCTATATGGTCTTGTAGCCAGACCTTGGGAGACTTTGATTGCCACAGAATGATCTGGCTTTACTTGTTAGCACCGTGGTTCTGAAAGTGCAGTCCTTTCCTGGGACCAGTAGCAGGAGTGCTGCTCTGAATATGTTGTAAAAAGGTTTCCTCCTTTGTTAGGTTTTCCTGACTTTATAAACATATCTAGTGCCTAGTTATAGACCACCTCCTCTTTATTAAATGCAAAAGTCACATTTAATGCTAAGTGTTAAATAGTACAGTAAGCTGTTTCACACCTTTATTTCTTCCAAGTTATCTAGAATAGATTAGAAAAGGAAATGGAAGCTGAGAGAAGTCGAAGCAAAAAGTCTTGACTGCTTGTTGCGACAAAGCATATTCTCTGGTGATGTCCAATGACATTTGAGACACACTTTAGCTGCTGAATTGTTTTGTACCAGGGCCCACCTTTACTCCTATATCTACTCAACTGAAGATAGGTTCTCTCCTTGCAGCCCTTCAAAGACTGGAGGAAATTTCTTTTTCAGCCGGTGGTGCGATAATTATTAATGGGGAGCTCTGCTTGTTTTTGCTTTCTCATGTCTCTTTTAGGATCTGTAAGGGATGAGCAGGGTCTGATAGAAGTGATTGGTGATCATTTGGGGTCGGTGGGAGGGCTTTCCGATTGCTGTCCTGTGGGAGGAGGGCGAAAGGGCTCTACTGGGTGTTTGTAGGCGTGGGAACCAGAGAGCCAGACCCTGTTCAGCGCCCGTGATGTGTCAGTTGTTGGCCACTCAGCAAACACTAGGACTCTTCACTAGTGCTAAGGGTCTCTAGACCTTCACAGCCTAGCATCATTCAGGGACGTACACTAACCATAGCACATTTGCTCCTTAATAGAACCATGAATAGGGGTGAAAAATGAAAAAGACTCTCCTGGGAAACAAATCAGAAATCATTTGTGCCTTTTTTTTTCCCAGATAGTCTCATTTACTCCAGGCTGGTCTCTCACTCTTAGTCCTCTTGCTATACTTTCTGAGTACTACTAGGATGACAAGGGTATGCCACCACACTTAGCTTTTTTTTTTTTTTAATCTTTTTGGAATTCTTTGAGACGAGCCTGGCCCTGAACTCACAGGTATCTGCCAGCCTCTGCCTCCTGGGTCCTGGGATTGAAGATGTGCACTGCCATGCCTGGTTTTGCCTGTGATTTGAAGGAAAAGTGAGAGTTGAGTAAGGTAGGGAAAGGCACCCCAGACCAAGGGACAAGCACAAATAACAGCAGAAGGTTATGTTTAAGAACCCAGGGGAAAGGCATGGACATTAGAGCAGTTCTTAACATAGAGCAGATCAGATCGAGCCCTTGCCCTTTCCCACATTTCACCTGTAGCCATTGGATGACAGTGGTGTAGGCTACAGGTGGAGGAAGAGTTAGAGTTATTAGCAGGTACCAACTGAAATTTCTAGAATTCTGTAGAGGGAAGGAGGAAGGAAAGCTGAAAACCACCAGTCTTTTGGACCAAGCCTGCTAGAGGTGCTGAGTTCTTGGCAGTGATTTGAAAATTTGGGCCTGGGTAAATTGGTTGATTTTTTTTTTTTTTTTTTTTTTTTTCCTGGCAAAATTCCGTTCACTGCATATAGTCTGCCCCTCTTCTCTGTGTGCTTTTTAAAAAAGAGATTAATGGAATCTGTTCAAAATACCTCTGAAATGAAATTACATTTTTAACTCTAATTACCCTAATTAAAACTTGACAGCTGTAATCCTGAAATGGCAGATATAGTTAAGTACCCCAGGCCTATGGCAGGCTCACTTACCCAGATGAAATGTTGTTCTGTTCTGGGCTTAGAAAAATTCCTTTGTTTTTCTCTTCAGGAGCTTAGTCTTTGGTTCCACAGTTTGACCTACTAGGGTAGCTGTAGTGGGCTGCAGGGTAACTCTGGACACAATCTTTGTAGATGTTGTGTGCCCTAAGGTGATCAAGGTGATTGTTACCACATATATCTGATTTTTCTTTTCTTCAGTTGAAATTGGACTTAAGCCTTTGAGTGAAATTCTCTGCTTTGAAGACAAGGGCATGATATTTGTTAGAAGACTTGATTTAGGGCAAGATCTTGCTCTAGGGTAAGTTTGTGGTTGATATTAAGGAATCACTGTGTAGCCACCTGTGGTGATGAGCACCTATAAACCTTGCACTCTGGAGGCTGATGGTAAGAGGATCACCAGGAATTCAAGGCTAGTCAAGTTCTGTTTCGAAAAACAACAACAAAACAACCAAACCAAACAACGCCCACAGTTTGAGGATAGGAGCAAGAAAGGCTGAAAACAGAAGTCTTTTCACATATCTCCAGTTTTTCTAACTTTGTATTGATGGATTTGTAGTCTGATTAGCTTTAAAAAAAGATCTTGGTCAGGACCAGGTGTCTAAGCCCATGAAGCCAACTACTCAGGACAGTGCTGAGTCAGGAATTCTGCTAGAATCAGAGAAGCCTGTTATGTTAAGTCACCAGACACTGGCTGCTATGTTTTATGCTAATAGCTAGAGATATAGTTGAATAAATACATAGTCACGTTTCCTGAGAACCTTAGAATTGCGGTAAGGCAGTGACAGGCAAGGAACAGCTATTTGTATATGAAAAATTATGCAAGACAGAATAAGCCTAACTCATGTTAGAAAGTTTGAATGCCATATGTATACGAGGTACTGAAATGAGGTGCATAGATATTTCAGAAAACAGATTCTACTTTCAAGAACACCTAGTAACTTAAGACATGTAGGCATGTGAAAAGTTGATTGTAATGCTCAATTTATATATGCTGGACAGATTTACCTGGAGAAGAGGCTAGTGAAAAGTGAGAAAAGAATTTTTCCGTTGATCGTCCACAAAGACCATAGCTTTCTTCGTTGAGTTTGTCCTTGAGTAGGGAATAGCAGAGGAATGGAAAAAAGCACTGTAGGTATTAGGAAATATCTTGGCCAAAGTTAGGAGCTATCAGGTGATGCAGTCTGGTGTGATTGGAGTAGTGTGCATGGAAAGGATATGGTAGATGATGAGGGAAAAGTTTAAACTTTATCCAGGGGCTGGAGAGATGGCTCAATGGGTAAGAGCACTGGCTGCTCTTCCAGAGGTGTCCTGAGTTCAATTCCCAGCAACCACATGGTGGCTTACCATCTGTAATGAAATCTGGTTCCCTCTTCTGGCATGCAGGTGTGCGTGCAGACAGAATACTGTATACATAATAATAAAATCTTTTAAAAAGTGACAAATTTACTTAAACTATCCAGTAGGCAAGAGGAATTGAATCATTTGAGAAGCTACAGGACCAAAATAGCAGTGTATTTGTATTCTCTGGTAGAGGTGATCAGAGACAATAGATTAGTTAGAATAAGTGTCAGTAAACTATGGTCATGGGCTGATTAATAGCCACAGACCCAACTTGTTCACCTGTGATTGCTTTTGCATTACAGCGATGTATTGAATATTATACAGGGACTGCTACTATATCCCACAAAGTCTAGAAAAAAAAAGGTTGGCTGATACCTGAGTTTAGGTAATTATATAGAATTTTTAAGAACATGTTAGAACTAGATTGGCAATATTAAAAGAAATCAGCAACATGATTTAACAGATAACACTTGTCCCATATGCCTCTCAAGTTTGTAAAAACCAACTTTGTTGAAACATTATCATAGTTTGAAAAAAGACATTTGATATGTAGGAAAGTGCTGGTGTGCTTTTATTATTAGCTATGTAACCTGTACCAGTCATCCTAACTGCCTAGGATGTGCAGATGAATATAATGTGTAAGTAGGATAAAGAAAAGCCTCATCAGTCTGATTCTTCCTTATGGAATTTTGTAAGTCTGAGGGTCCTCTAGTTGGAAAGACAAATGACCTTGAAAATAGTTGGAGTTAGAATGGCACTTGGGAGGCAGAGGCAGAGGCAGGTAGACCCCTCTTGAATTCTAGGCCAGTCATGGCTACATAGTGACCCTGTCTTAAGAAGCTTGGCAGATAGTGAAAGTATATAAGTGCCAGGAGCCAAAGCTATCTACTGAAGCCAAAGTTAAATAGTGAGCCAAAGCTATTTAGTGGAGACAAAGCTGTTTACTAAAGCCAAAGCCAAGTAGTGAGCAAAGGTCATTTAGTGGAGACCTAAAGCTATTTAGTGAAAGAGTTACCTAAGACACTAAATCATCGGTGATAGATTGTGAGGACATCTGTCTGTCCGTTTTAGAGCATCTGTGAGATATCTTAAGAAAACATCCTTATGGTATCTTGCAGGTGCAATATTCAACCCATGAAAGCACTCTTCCTGTCTCCTGCAGCAGTTAATTAACCTTCCCCCTTTCCTGCCTTCTCCCTATCTAAGTTGGGTAAAAATTTCTAATAAAGGAGGCTTTGATCAGACAAACAGGCTTGGCCTCATTCCTGCGTCTCTTGTTCCTCCCCTCCCCCATTCCTTCCACCCTCCTTTCTTTAGGAACCCCGTTGAAGTCCCGAGGTTCAGGGCGTGTAAGGATGCTGAAAGGTATAGGGGAAAGGCTCCTAGTAATTTCAAAATGCCATATACCCTTTTCCTTCATGACTTCTGACATTTGTTGTAGTCAGATTGAATTTGTTTCTATCCTTAACTGCAAAAAACCAAAGTGGATTTATCCCTAACCAGAAACTAGCGTAAGCTCTAATTGACATTTGTATTGTTAGTATCAGTTGTCAATGCAACTTGTAGTCAGTCATCTGACAGGAGAGTCTTAGCTGAAGGATTGTTTATATCAGAATGGTTTGTAGGCATGTTTATGGTAAATTGTCTTACTGATTGCTGCAGGGAGGGGTCAGCTTGCCATGAACAGCACCAAGGTGGTCCTGGTCTGTACAAGAAAGCTAGTTAAGCATGAGCCAGAGTGAGAGCCAGCAATCAGTGTTCCTCTATGCTTCTGACCCTAAATTCCTCATTGGTGGATTGTGGCCCAGACTATAACCAAATAAATTTTTTCTCTCTTCTGTGTTTTTTTTTTTTTTTTTTTTTTTTTTTTTGTAGCAGCAAAAGAAAACTGGCTCACCTGACAAAGGAGCAAATTAAAGTAGGAAGAGTTTATTTTGCATAACATTCCAACATACATGCCTATCATGGAAAGGCATGACTGTGGAAGTGGCTTTCAGCACAGCAGTACGAGAGTAAGTAACTAGACTAAATCTTTTAAGGCCCATGTCACAGTGATCTTCTTTGAGCTGTGCTCCACCTTCTAAAAGTTTCACACACCCCCCCCCAAAAAAAAAACGCAAAACAAAACAAAAAAACAATCAGTATGATCGGATGGGGGAAGATCAATGTAAGGATTTTCTTTTTACATTTAAAAATGAAAAATATATTCTGTGCAACTTCAGAAATCCTTATAAGTCCAAAGTCTTACCTGAGCCATTAGACGCACTTAGCTGTGAGTCCCTGTAAAAATTAAAAAGCAAAGTTATATACTTCCAGTATACAGTGGCACAAAGGAAATATTTTCATACTAAAAGTATATATTGGGAGGATAGCAAGCAATGATTGGGTCAGAAGTAAGACAGAAACCTAGAAGGGTAAACACCAAACCTTGCCAATCTGTGCGTAGTGTTGGACTGTGGTCTGTGCTTTAGCTGACTTAAATTTGCATGTATTTACGCATGTATTTGCGTATTTGCAAACCAGCACCAGTGGTTGACACCTAGTTCTTACAGCTTGAGATACAGCGTGGCCCTCATGGGTTACAACTGCTGCTTCAGTTCTTAGTGGGCAGAAAACATTTTGCTAAGTGACACTGTGGGGCAGGATTGCCTAGAGTTCCCAGTAGGCTAGGTCCAACACAGTGCACCTTTCTTTTTTTATTATTTTATTTGCATTGGTGCTCTGCCTTCCATGTATGTCTGTGTGAGGGTGTCAGGTCCCCTGGAACTGGAATTACAGACAGTTTTGTGAACTGCCATGTGGGTACTGGAATTTGGACCCCCTTTGGGAGAACAGAGTACTTTAACTGCTGAGCTATATCTCCAGCCCTCTCAGTGCACCTTTCTTATTGTCCAAGTGCAGAGCATGAGGTTTTCTCTAACAGTGCTGATATCTTCATCAGCTTTGTCCACATTTATCCTGTCCTCAAGTTTAACCATATTGAAACTCCTTTTCTCTTTTTTCATTTTTCTGCTTTACTTGTTGCTTTCTCCCACTGTAAACCTAGGTAAATGCAACAAGTAGGAACAATACCATAGCCTGAGTGTTAAACTCTCATGACATTTCTTTGACCATATTGGCCTAGTACCTTTGCATTTACCATATTCATGGTTTTTAGGACATGAATGCAGCCAGATGCTTTACTAGAATGAAGCATTAATGGCCTCTAATCTATTCTTGATGGTGATAGCCAATCTTTATTGTTAGTTTGGGATTTAGAATCACCATAGGAACATAATTCTGGGTGTGTTTATGAAGGTGTTTTCAGAAAGACTTAACAGTATGGAAGGACATGGGTGACATCATTTCATAGGCTGAGAACCCAGACTGATTAAGAAGGAAAAAGCAGGCTAAGCAACAGTATCAATCTCAGCCCTGCCTCCTGATTATATATGTAGTGTGTCTAGTTGCCTCATGCTCCTGCAAGTCATCTACCCTGAAACCATCAACTAAAAGAAAATTTAATATTTATTTATTTATTTATTGGATGAAGGGGGCGGGCACACAATGTGCCATGGTGCAAATGTGGAGGTGAGAGGCAGCTTTGTGGAATTGGTTCCTATTGAAACTTTTATGTGGGTCCTGGGGGGGTGTTCAACTTGAGTTATCAGGCTTCTATGGCAAATGCTTGCAAAGGCCTGCAGTCTTTACTGTTTGCATTTGGGTTGTCTTTCCAGTCTTTGGAGCTACCTTTAGAATGGCTCTCCACAATGAACCCATTAAGCTCTGCTTATACCATTATAATTCTTTTCTAGTCTTAAGTTCTTTGTCCTTACGCCTCCAGCAAATTTCTTTCAGACTCCTGTAAACCACATGGATCAGGTTTAATGTAGCAGTGGTCCCATTTTGGGGTGCTGGTTTTTAAAAAAGAATATTTATGTGTACATGTATGTATCTGTATGCACGTATACATATGGGTACCTGTAGAGACTAGAAGAGGGTGTTGGGTCTCCTGGAATTGGTATTATAGGTGGCTGTGAGCTGCCTGTTGTTGGTGTTGGGAATTGTAACTGGTCCTTTCTTGTGCTGCTATCACCAGATAGCTGACAAAAAGTAACTTAGGGGAGGACAGGTATATTTTGGCTTATGGTTTGAGGGCACAATCCATCATGGTGGGGAGGCATGGTCCTTTCTGCCATTGGTTTGACATCACCCAATTCATTTTATATCTTTGGCTCCAGTATAGATGGCCACTTTTGGGGACCTGGGATTTCTCTTCAAGGGGTCAGTGTCAAAGCACATCCTTTTTCCTTTTAACCTTTTCCTCAAAGCTCCCCTCCCCTTTCAGTGTAGCGTTTATGCCTGCACCTTCATGTGCTTGAAATTCAGCATCGTTAACTGTTCTATGGCTGTTGTTAAAGCAAGAGTCTAGGAATTGACAGGATTCAGTTACTGGAGTGGAATCAACCCTGGGACTCAGATCCATCTGTTCTAGACTTTCAGCAAAACGTGCTTCCAGAGTGGACAGTTTAGTTCTGTGCAGACAGACTCTGGGCCTTGGATATCCAAGACACACTGGAAGAACAGCCATGTACAGATCTGGGCAAATTACCTATTCCTTTTCCCCTGAGATGCATTTAGGTAGAACTTTATTTTTATACAATTTATTATTTGATATAGATAGTGATTATCAGTGATTGACTCATTGAGAGTAAGGAAGAGTGGTAGAAGAGGTAGACCTAAGAAAACAAGATTGATCAAAGGCCTTATAGAGAGGGGAAGAAACAATAATTAGTTTGATAATTATATTTAAATTTCTTAGCCCCAACCTGAAATGATAGAAGTGATAGCTGTGGTAGCACCCCCTCCTAACAAAACCAAAACAACAGCAACAAAAAACAGGCCTTAAATTTTATAAATTATTCCAGTTTAAACATGTAACCATTTTCTTCTCAGCACAGTATTTGCAAATGCTAGGGCTTTTTCCTAGCGACCGTGTCTTTTTTACTGACCCTGGCTAGCTCTGCATTATATTGCCTTTCATTTTCTGTTTCCCCTTTGACTGATCTGTGAAGCTTCTGGTAGTTTTGTCATCTGTTAACTAGCCGCCTGAGCTTCTAAGTATAGACACTTTTAGGTTCTTATTATGCCTGAGGTTCCTTCTTCTTTAGAATCTTCACCTTCATATAAATGAGCTGAATCTCAACTAAAATCCACATGTTCTCTTTTTGTTTTTTTTTTTTTTGTAAAACTGTCCTGTTCTCTTGAGATAATTGGGGGTGGGGGTGGGCAGGGGTATTAAAATTATTGTTTCAGATCTTGGTCTTTCATCCCAGGCCTAAGTTTCTGAAAGCATTGTTATTGCTGGTTCAAAACTGACATGAACTTGAAACCGACAGTCCTAGCCTCCACATTGAGGGGACCCCACACTGATTCCACATTGCAGTAAGTCTGGGTAATGTGGAAAGCACACTGGTTGGGAATAAGGAAGTTCATTGTGGCCTTGCCATTGACTTTTCTTTGATTTTAGACGGATCCCCTTCCAGCTCTGGTCTGACCTCTCCTGTGGAAGGTGTAGTCCTTCCAGTGCTGCTCTAGTCAAGGATAGAAAAACTTTCTTCTACATGGTCTCATTTGTACAGAGCTGGCATGTGCTTTGGTATGATGGTTTCTGATTATAAAGATTTAGCTTCTCTTTCTAGCTCCAGAGGGGGAAGGGGAACCATCCAACTGTCTCATTAGCATGGAGAAAAGAAAACAGTAATTACTGCCCCTTGATAATTTCTGCTGGGTTGGTTCTAAGGGAAAGAGGAAAGGAAAACTGAAGACAGTTTCGGCTGAGGAAGGAGAAATGCTTTTAGTACCCAGAATATTCAAAGGCAAGAATTTGCACATCTGTTGTATTCTTAGGACCTTCCTCCAGGCAGGCTGGAGACTGCCTGGATTGAATTTCAATTTTTGTGCCACATATTATATCTGTCATTAAGTTACTAGCTACCCAAGATGTGAAATGCCAGCCATTCTGACACCTGTGGGTGGGATTTTGCTGGACTACTTTGTGATCTGGCCGCATTTTTATGTTATGAGATTTTGGAACAACACAATATCCAGATTTATTATTCCAGTCAGGGTTAGGTGTCTTTGTGAGTGGAAGGAGTCCTGTTAGAACTACAAGACTGTAGTTGTTTGGTCAAGGCTAAAAAAAAAAAAAAGCAAGATTCATAAAAGGGTTGAGCTTTGAAAGTCAGAGATTAGGGGCTGCTGGAAAAGAACTGGCAAATCCATATGCAAGCATGGCCATGGATAATGGCTGTGTGCTGTGTGTTAATCTTTCATTCTTTGTGTGTGCAATTGGGAGCCCAGAAGTACTGATTGTAGCAGAAGTGGGTTGGAGGAGGCCCTCTGCTGGTGAGCATTGCTCAAGGGAGCTTGGGGCTAGTAGACTGTGGTTATCTTCTTGCTACTCAGAGGCCAAAGATACATAGTCCTCCCTCCCTCGCTCCCCCCATCTCCCCCTTCCCTCCCTCTCTCTCTTCTTCTCTCCCTCCCTCCCTTCTTCCTTCCCTCCCTCCCTTCTTCCTTCCTTCCTTCCTTCCTTCCTTCCTTCCTTCCTTCTTCCTTTCTTCCTTCCTCTCTCTCTCTCTTTCTCTCACTACTTCAGTACCTCAGGTGTCTTTTAGAAATAATAGCTTTTACTATAAACAAACAAGGGTTCTATAAAGACATGCTGCTTAAAATTTTGTTTACAAATACAAAAAAAATTATTGCTTCGGTCAGATTTATAGTTTTCTACCCCCTGAACTATTCCCTTTCTACTTCACTGGGCCTTTTGCTTGATTATCCCATCTTTTTTGTTCAGGTTTCATTGTTCCCATATTTTATATTACTTCTGATTTATTTTTCTTTAGCTTGTAGGTATAGATTCCTGGTTTCCTTTTACTTTTGTTCCCTCCTTTTAGATGGAATGTCCTAAAATAATAGCATGGCCTAAGGGAAGAACAGCTCTCTTCAGTCTAACTTGCTATTAATTGGGCCATAGTAATGTGCTTCCCAGAAACAGGTATAGAATACACACCCAGGACACAGAAAATGTTCTCAGGAAGGTCTCTATATCATTGTATATGGTGCTTTGCTCAGATATTTTATTTAAGGACAGTCCTACTTGTTAAATCTCAACCTTTAAAAGTGTGGTCTCCAGGGACTGGAGAAATGGCTTAGTGACTAAGTAAATAAGCAGTTGCTGCCCATTCAGAGTACCCACAGTAGTAAGGACCCTAGCACCCATAAAATAAATCACGATTTTCATTTTTGTATGAATGTTAAGATTTATTTTTATATTTACTTATGTATGCATGTGCGTTTGTGTGAGCCTGTGTTTTGTGGGTTCCTACAGAGGCCAGAAGAGGTCCTTGGAGCTGCATTTTACAAGTGTTTGTGAGATGTCTGATGTAGGTGTTTGAAACCAAATGGGTACTCTGGAAGAACAGCAAGTACTCTTACCCACTGAGCCATCTCCAGCCCTCAAATAAAACCAATCTTTAATTAAAGGTGGGGGCAGTAAGATGGCTCAGTGGGTAAAGGAACTTGCTGTCACATGTGCCAACCTGAGTTGAATAACTGGAACCTACGTAGTGGGAGGGAAGAACTGACTCCTGCAAACTGTCTCTGACCTCCCATGTACCTTAGCATGCTCATTACCTCCACACCCACATAAATAAGTAAAGGGGGGAAAAGAATGTGGGCCAGGACGGTAAAAGACCTGTGTTGTGGTTTGAGAGTGAAATCTTTCCTCTAAGTTCATGTGGTTGAATCCTTTGTCCTGTAGCTGGTGGTGCTATTTTGGAAGGGTGTGACATTTTTGGAGCCTCGCTAAAGGAAGTAGATTACTGTAGGAAGCCTTGAGGTTTTATAGTCTAGTCCCATCTCCCGTCTGTTCTCTGCTTCCTGACACAGCGTGCTGCTATGCTCTTCTCCCTCTCCATGGTAGACTTTATCACTCCTCCTTATTTCTAATATTTATTTATTAATTTAATTGTGTGTGTATATAGTCAGAACTGACTCTTCGTGAGTCAGTTCTCTTCTGACTTTTGGGTCTTGTGGATTGAATTCAGGTGGCCAGACTTCAGTAAAGTGCCTTTATCCACTGAATCATTCTGCTAGTCCTGTATTCTCCCTCCCTCTCCCATCTTTCTCTTTTTCTTCCTATCCTTTTTCTTTAAGATTGGCTTATAACTAACCATCTATCCATCCATTTTTTTCTTTTTTTTAAGACTTACTGTGTGAGAATGTTTTGTTTACATGTGTATGTGTATGCTGTGTATGTACCAGGTTCTTGCTCAGGCCAGAAGAGGTCTTTGGACAAGGATTATGGATGACACTGTGTGTAAAATGTGTTGTCTCTTCTCTTCTCTTCTCTTCTCTTCTCTTCTCTTCTCTTCTCTTCTCTTTTCTCTTCTCTTCTCTTCTCTTCTCTTCTCTTCTCTTCATCTTTCTCTTTTTCTTCCTATCCTTTTTCTTTAAGATTGGCTTATAACTAACCATCTATCCATCCATTTTTTTCTTTTTTTTAAGACTTACTGTGTGAGAATGTTTTGTTTACATGTGTATGTGTATGCTGTGTATGTACCAGGTTCTTGCTCAGGCCAGAAGAGGTCTTTGGACTAGGATTATGGATGACACTGTGTGTAAAATGTGTTGTCTCTTCTCTTCTCTTCTCTTCTCTTCTCTTCTCTTCTCTTCTCTTCTCTTCTCTTCTCTTCTCTTCTCTTCCTCTTCTCTTTCTCTTCTCTTCTTCTTTCTTTTCTTCTTTTTTGTTTCTTTTTTCTACAATCAAGCCCATATTGGATACCACTTGTAAGTGTAAGTGTTCTTTGCTACTTTGTGGGTTCTTCTTTTTCCCATCCTTCCCTTCTCCCTTTCACCCCCTAACACTAGATAGGAGAGAAAGAAGAGTAGAGGGGAGAGATCCTGAATCTGATTTCCTTCCCAACTGTCCCTCCCAGTTTCGAGCCCCGCCCCTTCAAATGTTTCTCCCAACCATTCTTCCCTCAGTTAAGTCATTTCTCCCAGCTTTCCTCCATACTAGCATCTCCAAACTATAATAACTGTTCTAGCCTGTCTGCTCAGCTCATCTTTTCCAGGCTCAGCTGTCTCCTAACAATATCTTCTGCCCAACTGTCTTCTCTTCTCACTTTACCCAGCTTCCTTTTTCAGCCTCTGCTGGCTTTTTTATATCCTCTCCTGTTCCCAGAAATCCAAGAGGTAACCAACACTGAAGGTCATGGTGTCATGCAGTTCTGCTGCTAAGATTAAAGGGCCACTTGACTAGCAATGCAAGTACACAAGAAAAATAACACAGCTGTGTGTCAACATGTGGGTGTTAGAATTGAACCTTGGTCCTCTGCAAGAACCAGTGGTCTTAACCTCTGAGCCATCTCTCCAGACCTCTGTATCCCATCCTTTCTGTGTCTGTCTGTCTGTCTGTCTGTCTGTCTGTCTGTCTGTCTATCTATCTATCTATCTATCTATCGACAGCCTTGGATGTCCTGATGTCCTGGAACTAGCTCTGTCCTCTGTAGATCAGGCTGGCCTTGAACTCACAGAAGTCCACCCGCCTCTGCCTCCAAGTACTATGATTAAAGTCATATACCACCACCACCTGGCAAGTGGCTTTTTAAAAACAGATATGTTTTCATTTTATGTGTATCTTTGTTTGGACGTATGTATGTGTATCATGTGCATGCCCGATGCCTGAAGAGGCCAGAAGAGGGCATTGGGTCACCTGGAACTAGAGTTAGAGGTGGTTGTGAGCCGCCATGAGGGTGCTGGGAACTAAATGCTGGTTCTGTGCAAAAGTAGCAAGTGCTGAGCCAACCATCCAGCCTTAAGTGGCTTTTTGTCACAGAAAAGTGGCTATAGAAAAGTAACTAATACCTTTGTGAACTCTTTCTATGACAAAAGACTGACACAGCACCAGCTTTTAAAACCAGGATTGGTTGTGGTGCATGTCTATAATCCCAGTTTGGTAAATGGAGGCAGGAGGATCAGGGTTAGGTTGAAGGCCATCCTCGTGAGTTGAAAGCAACCTGAGCTATGCACTTGTCTAAAAAAATAAGATTTAAGATTTATATAATGGGTATATATGTATGAATATGAGAAAAGCCCCTGGTTTTACCCCACTCTGCTCTCATTGCATCCTGTGAAAGACTTCCCATGGCCATTTTATCTGAAGTAGATTCTACTCTTACTCCGTGTTTTTATTTATGACCGTTCTTAAATTTTCTTCATAGCACTCAACATGATCTGAAAATGATACATTTAATAATGAACTGGGATTCAAAATGTGTGAGGGTAAGTACGATCCTTGACAGACCTCTTTTCTCTGTTACAGGTGAACCCTGTCTCTAGAGATAGCTGCTGCTGACCTTGTAACTCCAAGGACGTAATAGCTGGCTAATCTCATTCCTGGTACTGGTGAGTTGAGGGGTATCTGGGCAAGTTTGGGCAACTAGGTTTTAGGGATTCCTTTCAGCCTTTATACTGATATCTTACAGTGACTATTTTTTTTTTCTAGATGTTAAATTATTCCAGAGAGTAGATGAGAGCCTAGATGGCCTACTGACCTGGGAGGAGGATTGAGGTCACTTTCTTGGAGTTACCATAAGAATGTTTGGAATCATTTGCCAGAAAGAAGGCTTACTTTCTTCTTGCCAGTGTTGTAGAAGAGGGTATATCTCAGGACCTAGAACCTATGCCTATGTTTCTCATGAACTCTGTTGATGTGTTCTCACAGCCATTGGGGATTTTCTTGACTTTAGTCTCTTCTGTGACCTACCAGGCCCCAGTTAGCATCAAAAAATCTTAAGCCTTCTCTGTCCTACAGAATCTGTTTATGAATGGTGGCAAGGATGAAGTGATCCAGTAGAGTTGTGTGAAGTGGTCGTTGGGCAGCTCATATAGGAAGGGAAATCACCACATTGAAAATTTATTATGCTAGATCTCACCTTATCTAACAACTCCATTTTATAGATGAAGAAATTGAGGTTAAGAAGTGCAGATAATCTAGGAACCTATAAAGCTGGTCTTAGAATCCGGTCACTGTGGAAACCATTGTAATGTGACAGACTTTTTTATGAGATGCTTGTTAGTTTCCATGAAATTCTGCTGTTGTTTTTTTTTTTTTTTTTAGACAATTTAAGAGCACAGTCCTCCTCAGAAATTTGATTTGGGGAACCCAGCAGTACAGGGAGGAATTGGGAGCCCTTAGGAGCAGTGATACTTCTAATGAGGGGATCAAAGAGTATAAGATAGGAAGAACTTAGGCAGGCAGTGGCCCATTTAACTGTGACTGGAAGAAGGAAATGCCTAGAATGAAGGGCTCTCAGAAGAAGTTGGATTGACAGTAGTTGGATTGTCAACACAGCTGGGTTGACATTGGGAGACCTGAGTTGTTGTTGTTGTTGTTTTCTCTCTCTCAACATGTGTCCTTGAGCACGTGTGTCCTCCAGTTTGTAACAGTGTTATATCCCTGTTCTTCCCTGGCCACATGTTTTTGTTTGTGTGTTTGTTTTGTTTTGTTTTTTGGTGCTGAGGTCTGAACCCATGGCATTGTACTTGCTTGGCAAGCGTTCTACTACCAGATTAAATCCCCAACCTCCTGCCATATGTCTTTTGTATGTGCAACCATCCAGTGATAATGTAGAGAATCAAATGAGAATTCTAAGTCAGAAAATTTTGTGAATCAATATGTAGCATGAATGAAACAGAAAGTGAAACTTGTTTGTTACCTTTTTCCCCAAAATCAAAAGGTAGAAGTTTTTTTGTTTTTGTGTTCTTTTGGAGGGGGTTCTGCTATAAATTTTACTCTATATCTTTCTCTCCCTCTTCTGTAGGACCCACCCAGAGCAATATGTTGTCATAGGGGAATAGGTTCCAGGACACAGATGACAGAACCATGCAACACAGGCAGATGCAGTTTGCAGCATATGTTTTTGTAGAGTTAGGCTTAAATGCACACAGGTGCTAGGCTGCAAGGCCTCTGCTGTGGTGTAGATCTTAAAGCAGATCTTTTTAAGAACCCATTTCAGCCCTAACCACCTCTGTACATTGCTCGTTTCCTGTTGTCTCAGAACAGCCTGCTCCCACCCTCACAGTTAGTGAAAAAGAATACTTAAAGTTGGAGATGTGGTCATTCCAGTGTTCCCACTGCCCTTGCTTTTTTACCCTGACCAGTGATTTGGGCCATTTTGGTTTTCTCCTCTGTCTACTTGAAGGGCCACAGAGAAATATAATGCCCACATGGCTCTCTTGAATTTAGTGTTGCCAAGTTCTGGTTTTTCTTCCTACTCTGAAATTTCAGATTTTTACTAACATCTCTTGTCTTTTTGATCTAAAGTTCTACAAATTCTGATATTTCCATGGCTTGTGTGCCAAGCTTAGAACTTACTAGCCTGTGAAAATGTTTCACTATTACTTAAAAATGTGAATGGTTTCATATAAATAAGTGTGTAATATACAGCCGTATGTATAATAGTTTATTTATCTAACAGTCTCATGTTCCCATCTGAAAAACGAAAACAACATCCTTAAGTCCTTGCATAGTACTAATTTATTTTTATATTTAAAGTGTTATTACAAGTTTAGCAATCTTTGTTTTTCTTGGGGCAGGGTTTCTCTGTGTAGCTTGGTTGTCCTAGACTCACTTTAAAGACCAGGCTGACCTCGAACTCACAGAGAACTAACTGCCTGCCTCTAGTGCTGGAATTATAGGCATGCACCACTGTACCTGGCCAAGTTTAGCAATCTTGCTTTTAAACTCCTGCAGATAAAATTAAAAGCAGCAAGAGGAGCTATGCTACCTTAATAATAGCTAGAGGTGAGAGCTGAAAGCTGACCAAAATGGAAAGGTAAAAGAAAAATGATAATAAGTTTAAAATAATAGACTGGAGGGCACTGAGTATAAAGATAGGTAATAGCCCTACAAACATATGTGTGCTTTGCTAAGATGGAGGTAAAACTTAGAGAATTTAGGCAAGTTCTGAGGTTTTAGTTTATTGGAAAAATTAAGTTAGTTGCCCACCAGTGGTGGGACAAGCCTTTAATCCCAGCAGATCTCTGAGTTTAGGACCAACCTGAGTACAGAGCGAGTTCCAGGACAGCCACGGCTACACAGAGAAACCCTGTCTCAAAATAAAAACAAAGTTATTTATGGGATATACTGTATTACTAGGCACACATTATTCATTTTCAGTAGTAACTTGGGAGGTATGTGATGATAATCTTGTTTTATAAAGGACTTAGATTTAGAGAGGGCATGTGGGCACTGATCTGAAGAGCTTCAACTATACTGAAATCTGTCTACAGAGACCCAAGCTTTTTCTGTCATACTTGTTGGGGTTCTGAATTACTGTCATTCAGCTTCTTGGATCAATAGCTCCATCTTTTTACTATATTTAATTTTTTTAATTAATTTTTTTATTAATTACAGTTCACCTGTAGCCTCCTCCCCTCCCAATCCCACCCTCCCTTCCTCTTCCTCTCCTATGCCACTCCCCCAGTCTACCCTAGTTTATCAGGTCTCATCAGGACTGGCTGCATTATCTTCCTCTGTGGCCTGGTAAGGCTTCTCCCCCCACCTGAGGAGGTGATCAAAGAACCAGCCCCTGAGTTCATGTCAGAGACAGCCCCTGTTCCCATTACTAGGGAACCTTCTTGGACACTGAGCTGCCATGGGCTACATCTGTGCAGGAGTTCTAGGTTATCTCCATGCATGGTCCTTGTTTATAGAGTATCAGTCTCAGAAAAGACCCCTGGCCCAGGTTTTTTGGTTTTGTTGCTTTCCTTGTGGAGCTTTTGTTCCCTCTAAGTCTTTTCTTTTTTCAAGACATTTATTATACATTTGCTTAGTATTTGTTGGTGTTTTCTGTGAGCCATGCATGGTTTCAGGTTTTGAGATTTAGCAGTGAATAAAAGTAACTTAATCTTGTAGTTTACATTCTAGTGGAAGAAAGCAGAAGAATGAATAAATATGGAGAAAAATACCATAGGATAAGGGAAAAAGGAGGACTATAGTTAAAGAAGGTCTGTCTGAGATAATAAGGTTGATGCCGAAGCTGAATTAAACTCCATATTTCTTGAAATAATATTCTAGGCACAAGAGTTCAGCAAGGTCAGACATCCTGAAACAGAAGCATGTTGGTTGTATTTGAAGAAACCAAAGGCAGCCTTAGCATCTAGAGAGGAAGTAAACAGTGGGTAATTAGACTGTGGAATAGTTGTCTTAAAGAGTACATAGGGATGTTTGAATGAAATAGGCACAAGAATGTCATAATCAGCTGTCTTAAAATTTGTCCTCTGACGGAGTACACCAGCTAATAGCTCTCTCTGTGTAGTATGGTATTGCAAAGAACTGGAAAGAGTTTTACCTGTTTCAGTTATTTTGTGATGTAGTATGGAGTCTTAATCCATTAACATCTGTTTGTGGGTGGCTTACTAAGCTAAGAAAATTCCTTTGTAACCCCAGTTTATTGAGAGGTTTTATTATAACTGGTTAGATCTTGTTGCTAATGTGCTTTTCATTCTTTATTCTGTCAATAAGATGATATACTGATTTTGTGATGATGCTAACCAACCATGTATTCCTAGAATAAATCCCACTTTGTAGTAATCTATACTTATTTTTATGTGATAATAGATTTGATTGCAGTATTTGTAATGTCTTTGTTGTCAAAGTAATTAATAGTGGCCTAAAAGCTTAAATGAGAAGTAGAATCATGTTCTCTTCGAAAGTCTGATAATTAATAAAGAATTAGTATTATTTCTTTAGAAGTTTGATATAATTTCCCACTGAAACCATGGGGACATGGAATTTTCCTTAAAAACAAAACAAAACAAAACAAAAAAAACCCTATAAAAACCCTCCTCCCCAGTCAAGGTTTCTCTGTATAGCTTTAGCTGTCCTGGAACTCACCCTGTAGACCAGGTTTGCCTCAAACTCAGAGATCTTCCTGCCTCTGCTTCCCAAGTGCTGGGATTAAAGGTGTGTGCCACCACCACTTAGCTTCCTAAAACGTTTAAAAATGACTAATTCATTTAAAAAATGTTTTAGTGTTTTTTTCATAGTTCTGCTTAGATTTTCTATTTCCCTTTTAGTCACTTGACTTGTAATTTGTGTTTTCTAGCTTGTCTGATTTGTCCACTTAAAATTATTTGTAGTGTTTCCTTTAATTCTTTACATAAAATCAGAAGTGTATTTTTATTCCTGGTTTTAGTAATTTTTACACCCCTCCCCTCTTGGTCTGTCTTGGTTTATACATTTTCTAATTTTTTTCAGAGACCAAAGTTTTGGTTTTATTAGTGTGTTGTTGTTCCATTGATTTTTCTTTTCTTTTTTTTATTTTATTTAATTTTATTTTACGTGCATTAGTGTGAAAGTGTCAGATCCCTTGGAATTTGTGTTATAGACAGTTGTGAGCTGCCATGTGGGTGCTAGGAATTGAACCCAGGTCCTTTGGAAGAGCAGACTTAACCACTGAGCCATCTTTCCAGCCTCCTCCATTGATTTTCTTACTTTGCTCTTTATTACTTCCTAACTTCTCTTTGTTTTGTGTTTGCTTTGTTTAGGCATTGATTTAAAAATTATATATTATTATTATTACTATTTATGTGTGTTCCCCTTTGTTTCATTGAAGCTAAAGATGTTATTTTTTACTTTACTGAAACAGTGGGAAGAGAAGATAGCTAAGCAAGAGAGAAACTAATAGGTCCTATAGGTCAGACCAGTTAGCAGATCTGACCTAGGAACATAGGAACATTGAAACTTCTAGGAACATTGGTGATAGCAGGGAGTTCTGAGCTGAAGAATACTGCCAAGAAATCAGAATCTAAGTTAGGAAATTGGGAACTACAGTTCAGGAAACCATGGTCTGTTAGCAGCTGTGGTGCTAAGGTTTTGAGATAAAGGTAGGCCTGGTGACATAGGCCTATCATACCAGCTACTTGGGATGCTGAAACAAGAGGGCCACAAGTTTAGGGCCTGCTCTGGGTATAGAAATTAAAGGTCAGCCTAGACACTTCCAGAAACCCTTTCTTAAAAAGAAAAATGAATAAATGATTGAAGGCACAAGGCTACTCTGTTTTAGGTTCAAAACTCAGAGTATTGTGATAGATTTTTGAGATCAGTAAGAGTTAATATAGGGAACTTACTTAATGGGGGTAGTTGGAGGTAATGGGAAAAACCTACACCGCCCCCCCCCCCCTTGCCTGGTATTTTTTTCTTTTCTGAGTTTCCATTCTTCTACTTTTATCACCATTCCCTTCCATCTCTGCAGTCAGCTGAACTTATAAAGAGCTACCTTACAAAGTGCATAGAGCAAGAGATCAAAGACTCTAAGGATAGAACTTTCATCAGTGTTGAATATATTCTTCAAAACCTAAAACTGTATGGCCTTAAAAGAGACAGATACTAAGGCTTGAATCTTTCCTGTGACATTTATCTCCTAGGTGACTAGCTTCACTGACTTGTAGTTTGCCTCATCTACAAAGTTAGATCTTATTATGTTGCTAATGGGATGATGGAAAAATACCTGGCATGGCCAACTGGAAGAAACAGGTTACTGGAGGGACCATCTTTGGACTGTGTATTCCTGGGGCCCCATATTCCCCTTTTCCCTGCTTTCAGTGTGCCATGATACAAATTGCTCTGCTCTTTCATTCCTTCACCAAGATGGACTGACACTTGTGCAGTGTTAAATCAGAAAAATTTCTTTCTCTTTGAAAGACAGGAAAGAAGAGGGGAACAGAGAGAAAAAAGGGAAAGGGGAAGAGGCTTGGTATAGAGTGGTGTTCAACTATCAGTAACTGAAATAAATTAATTCTCATCATGTGTTAAATAGTTAGATTTTAAAAGTGGTGGCTCAGGCTCTGTAGTCCTCTCAACTTTGGGAAAGCAATTTATTCCTAAGTTTCATCAACTATAAAAGGATGAACTAAGTTATCCAGTTTTTAGGGCCCACTCCCTTGTTCTCAAGCTCTATTTGTATTCTGGTGTTTGTCCTTGGTCAAGATTTCATTTGTGAAGTGTTTTCTTTTTATTTGTTTGTGTGTGTGTACGGGTGCGCTGAAATGGGAACCTGTGGAGGCCAGAAGAGATTACCCTGGAGCCGGAGCTGTAGGTGATTGTGAATTGCCTACTATGACCAAACCCAGGTCATCTTCAGAAGCAGCAAATGCTATTAACCATGGAATCATCTTTCCAGCCCCATGAGAAGATGTTTCAAGAGTTGGGATTTAGTGGCTGAAGAGATTACACTGGCTGCTTTTCAGAATTCTCAGGCTCTTTGATTTCTGCAGGTACTAGGCACATAAGTGGCGCACAGTCATTATATGCAGGCAAAACACCTGTATGTATACAAAAAATATATATATAAGGCTTCATTTAGGCATGGAATATTTGGAATCTTCTTGGAAAACAGTTTCAGGCACCAAGAATGGTTTTGTGTTTTTATTTTTATTTATGTATTTTCCCAGTTCTAGAAATGCCTTGGTTTCTCTGATCCAACCGTTCATAGAACAGATAGTGCAGTAGAATAGAGTAGAATGATAAACCCAGAATTCCAGTTTCTGTTAGTATCAGTTTAATCTTTCAGAATCATACTATTAGCTGAAAGAGGAAATAGTAATAAAGAGTAGACATGTAGAGAAATAATATTGAGGAAAAGAAAGGAAAAAACTGAAGATAAAGAAGTGAATTCACTTGCTCAGACCAGATTTCCGTTTCTCTTCTGTCTCATTCCAGAGTTTTCTTCTCTAGAGCAAGGCCAGGCCAGCTGTGCCCTTATATATGTAGTAGTAAATATGGGAACAGAAAGCATGTTAGCATCTCTGTCAGTAGCCTTCTTAGGTCACCTGTAGTGTGTGTCAGTAACATAAGCTGGACTTGTTTTAGAAAAACAGCGCTCCATAAGCACTCATCTTTGATAAGCTTTGGCAGGGTCCAGGTGATCTTAGAATAGCACAGCAGATTGTCTAAGTCAGCCTGTTCCCATTGTCTTGCACTCTGATCTGCTGGCTGGGGTTTATCTCTCAATCCTCTTTACTTGTCATGTGAATCAGAATCATTATTTTCAATGATTCAATTCAAAAGAAATCAAATTATTGTTTTCTTTTGTTAGTTTGTCCTTTCCCTCTTGAAAATTTTAAAAATTAATTTATGTGCATAGATGCATGGCATGCTATTAGAAATAAATTTGCAGAGAAAGAAACCATGACTCCAGTAAGTGTCTGAGCAAGGTAAAACTTTATTCTTGATCAAGAGGCTGTATTATTCACAGAAGCAGAGAAACAAGCACACACAAATGGGAAGTGTACTTGGTTTTTATTCTAACACTGGTAGGGACTATGTTTTTTTCCCATTGCCTAGGGTTCAGCCTCATAGTCTTTGGAGATTAGCTAGTTTTAAAAGAAAAGTACAAAGGAAATAAAGGGGAAAAGAGTTAACTACTTGAAACCAAAATAGTGATTTTATGGGGAATGGGATTAAAGTATTAGCATGAAGTCTGAAAAGGTAGGGGAGACAAAAAGATTTGAGTTCCTTGTCATAAACATAAGTTATGTAGTATTTGATAGAAAAGACTCAATATTGCTTACATGCCACAGCACAAAAGGAGGTCAGAAAACTATTGTGGGTTGGTTCTTTTCTTATCATCTAGATCTTGGAGATTGAATTTAAGACACTTTTACCCACTGAGCCGTCTTTCTGAGACCTCCTTTGTTTTCATGTTCTACTTCACACTTACTCATATTTAACTGGTAGGGGCTGCTGTTGCTGCTTCCTTCATTCCTTCCTTCGTTCCTTCGTTCCTTCCTTCCTTCCTTCCTTCCTTCCTTCCTCCCTTCCTTCCTTCCTTCCTTTCTTTTCTTCCTTTATAAAAGGATGAAGTTTCACATAGTCCAGGCTGGCCTCCTACTTGCTAGGAAGCTGAGCCTGGCCTTGAACTCTTGTTATCAACTGTTAGGGACTTCTTAATGATACCTTTTATAGTGGCATACTTTTAGGAATAGGATGAAAAGGATGTGTATATTTCTGTTTCTTCATTTTTTTCCCCCACTATCATTTTTAATGAAATCATGGAATTTTAGGCTATTAGAGTCAAAGGTCCTTAATAAACAATTATCACATTTAAAAAAAGAGCTCTTGGGGCTAGAGAGATGGTTTCGCTGTTAAGAGCACTGGTTGCTCTCCAAAGGTCCTGAGTTCAATTCCCAGCAACCACATGGTAGCTCACAACCGTCTATAATGAGATCTGGTGCCCTCTACTGGCCTGCAGGCACACATACAGGCAGAACACTGTATATATAATAAATAAATAAATCTGTAAAAGAAAAAAAAAAGCTTTTTATGGAGAACACCCATCAGAGCTGCTTTCTTTTTGTATTCTTGCAGTAAGCCCGGTGGCTCATCTCCCTACCTTTCTGAAAGACTGTCCCAGAGCATCTGTCTTAAACCTGAGTTCCAGGACACTATTTGAAAAGCAATAGAGACCGCAGCCAATATTTACATTTTATAACTGTAAAACCTGTGCCCCAGCAAAGGATTAAGAAACATGCCAAAAGTTATACTGTGGATAAGTGACAGGTGCTACAACTCTCACTTCAGGCCCTTTGAGAACTGCATGTGGCTTTATGGTACTGTAAGTTGACCTTCTCTACCTGGGCTGGGTATTAGGAGTCTCTTCTGATTGTATTCCTGTGAGGTCGGCTGGCCTGTAGATGTAGTATTTCCTGCCAGTGCATAATTTAACTCATAATATAGCAAGCATGTCATGTTCTAAAATTTGTGTGTGTGTATGTTGAGACCAGAGGATAGCTTCATGGAATTGGCTTTCTTGTTCAATCTTTTTGTGGGTTCCAGAGATTGAACTCAAGATTGCAGGCTTGCAGGGCAATTACTTGCAGCTTCTCACCTGCACAAGTTTTTGTTTTATTTTTTAAGTACAGTAGGTAGGTTTTTTCTCACCAAAATGGTACCACTTTTTTTTTAATTTATTTTTATTTTATGTGCACTGGTATCTTTATGAGGGTGTTGGTTCCCTTGGTACTGGAATTAGAGACAGTTGTAAGCCACTGTGTGGGTGCTGGGACCCACCTGGGTTCTCTGGAAGAGTAGGTAGTTCTCTTAACCATTGAGCCATCTCTCTAGCTCCTGCTGTAAATGAGATAGCTCGGATGGGAAAGATATCTTGGCAGTTTGGGAGCCAAGAAATACCACAAAGTTCCACTGCACAGCAAACCTAATACAAGAAATTTGTTGGGAGAGAAAAACCCAAGAGGGTGGCTGCTTCTGCTTGGGTGAGAAGCAGCAGAGAACTGAGCAGAAGTTTATATTGGGTTTCTTGGGGGTCAGAACTTGACAGGGTGAGGACTGGTGGGATGTCAAGTCCTGAGCTTGCAGGGATTTGTGGATTTCTGTGGCAAGCTCAGGGATTGATGGGATTCTCTTTCTTGCCCCTGGTCTTAGTCTTAGGATCAAGTCAGGGTAAGGGTGTTTTTCCTTTGCCCTTTTACTCTACAATTACTTTAATAGCAAGCCATCTTCCCAGTCCTAGAGAAAATTCTTGATTTCCTTTCCCAGGTTCTCCTCTTTCATTGTCTCTGCCTCATAATTCTCTGCATATCTTTAGTCTCTAGTTATCAACCCATATTGTTGGAAAGAGCAGTTAGGGTCTTCTGTCATTTTTTCTACCACTTTGTGCAAAGATAGTAAGTTGCTGGTTTTCTACTCTTCCTCATACTACCCCCACATTTAAACTAGCTGTTTGCTCTCCACTGTAGTCATTGTGCAGACTTGTCTGAATCCTGGCTGTATTCTTAACCTCCTCAGAAACAATGTGGAAGAAAATTGAGGTTTGAAGTTGACTATATCTGGATTTGAGCCTCAAAGAAACTTCCTCAAATCTTCTTCCTAGGATAGCATCTCCCTTTTCCCTAGTTATTTACCAGCTAACATTGGATAGGGGTCCTTATACTCAGTGCTTTGAGCATGTGAATCTACAGTTAATTTAACAGTGAAATTTTAAAAATTTATTAGAATATATATTAATTATATATTTCATTGAGTTTTATGAGTATAATCATGTATATTTGACCATATCACATTCCATCACTGTTTTGCCTCCCTCTTTTCAAGTAGTCTTCCTAACCTACTCCCACCCACACTGTCCAATCAGTAACTTTTACTACAGGAGCATGTTTGAGTTTATAGGCAACATAGTGTGACTACACCACTAAAGAAAATGTAAAGATGCATGTTTGTGTGTTTTAATATTACATATAAGAAGAGTCTTAACAGAAGCCAAGTTAGGATTCTGCATGTATCTGTTGAACAGTTGTTGCTCTGATTCTCCTCTCTCCTTTTTGCAGTGTAAATTTGATATCTTGACTTCTGCTTTTCCCGTCAGTTCTGAGATTCAACTTCTTAGCCATTTGGAAACCTGATTTGATTATGTCTTCTCACATCAAAACATTTTTTGATGAATGAACAGTAGCAGCTCAGCTGGCACTGTGCCACTTGGAGAGAACAGGACAGGAAATGATTGTCTAGGTGCATGGGATCTGAGCTGTTAGATCCACAACTGGAAATGCCCACAAATCAACTAAATAAGAGATTTCTAGGACAGGGTTTAGGGTAGGGTCAGGGGTGCTAGTATTGATGGCAATTTTGTTTGAATTTTCTGGGGTTGAGGATTTTCAGTTCTTACTGGAATAAACAGGTGCACATTTCCCCATGTACTTGGTATAAGAGACTGAATTGGCCAAGTGTTCAGATGTTGCTGAGGCTGCTTGGAGGACATCTGGACAATACCGCTGGTGCCTAAACAAGGTGGTTGTAGTTTGGTAAAAGAACCTTGTCTTCAGAATTATATTCATATAAATTCTGATCCCTGCCTTAGCACAATTCCTTAATTGTGTTCCTAGGTTAATTCTTTCCCTCTCAAGAACATCAGTTTTCATATCTAATAACAGTACTGTTAATAGCTGCTTTTGAATTTGTTAGTTATTAAATATGAAGGTGTGCTAGTGGGTCACTCCTGCCTCTCCAGTGAATTGAATGTTTGTTTCCCTAGCTGGTGGCACTATTGAGGTGCTTAGACCATGAAGGTATTGGCTTCAGTGGGTTATATCCACTGAGAGGTTCATACTAAATGAGCTTTTGGGAAGTAGACCTGGTTGGAAGATGTAGGTAATTGAAGACATGGTTTTTGAAGAGTGTATCTGGCTCCTTCTGTCTGTCTTCTGCTTCCTAGATGCCATTACGTGAGCAGCCTTATTTGTCATAGGCTCATAGGCCTGTAGCAATGGAGCTAGTTAACTATGGATTGAACACATAGACTGAAATAATTTTTTCCTCCTGTACTTGACTTTCTCAGGTGATCTGTCATTGTGAGAGTTGAAGTAACAGATTAGTTTTGGGAGTTCAAAATACTTTAGATAAGTATCATAATATTGTACAAAATTTGCTTTACTAAAGACTAAGGCAAGCAGATTTGAAAACTCCAGGACACAGAAGTAAAATCAGCTCTTCTCCAACCACCCTTACCCCAAGAAGCAACGGCTTTTTCAGTTTCTGGCCCCAGAGGTCTTCGATAAAAAAAAAAAGAGCCCCTCGGTCAGGTTCTATCACACCATTTGTCATACATGAGTAAGCAAGTCTGTTATCTAGCAGATAACAAGGGCAGGGCAGGTGGCTCAGGAAGCAGCAGCTGATGAACAAAAGGCTTTCTCTCTGTTCCCAAATAAATTGGTCCTTGGAGATCCTAGCTTTGAAATTCTAATTGACATAGGAAGAAAAAGATTCATTAGGCCTTGGACTCATTAAAATGCTCTGCTGCTCACCTTCAATTTATTCTTGGCAGTTTATTAGAAGGAATTAAGCAAACCAACAGTCTGCTGTGTTGCTGACAACAGAGTCCTATGTGCTAGTTGTTGGGGACTGTGGGTGTGGATTGTGCCTCCTATATTCTATGGTTTGAGAAGCATATCATTCCTGGCACTTCATGAATCTAAACATCACCTTCATCAATAAAAGGACCTTCTGAGATCATAAGTGATAATTCATGTATAGATGGTCCAGAGAATGTCTGGAGCTTGCTCTTAAGATCACCAAGCATTTTAATGGTGAAATTACAGTCACATTGCCTGACTTTGTGCCGAGAATATTCCTCTTGAACCGTCTTGAATTTTTAGATTTAGAATATCATTCATTCATTTATAAAACAAAATGTTTATTATAAAACAAAATGTTTTCAAAATGTAATTATAAAACAAAATGCCTGCATGGTGTTTGAGGAGACGAGAGAGGGTTTTGGATTTCCTGGGACTGGAATTATGGACAAGTTGGGAAGGTGCTGTATGGGTGCTGGAAATTGAACCCGGGTCTTCTGAAAGAGCAACCAATACTTTTAACCACTGAGCCGTCTCTCCAGCTTGTAAACATTCTGTGTGCCAAAATTCTGTCATAAAGTAAGCATGGGGCTAGAGAGGGTAGCAGAGAAAAGTCATGAAATTTTTTAGTATTAAGAGAGTAGACCACCACATGGTCTGGGGAAATAACTCAGTTGATAAAGTGTTTGCCACATAAGCAAGGATCCCAAGTTCAGTCCCCAAAACCAGTGTTAAGAAGAGCTGCTGGGCAAGGCCAACCCGGTCTACAGAGTGGGTCCAGGACAGCCAGGGCAGCTCAGAGAAAAACAAAAACAACAAATTGGGAGCAGAAGCAGTCGCATCTCTGTGGGGTCAAGGCTAAACTGGTCTACCTAACAGCTCCAGGTCAGTCAAGGCTCCATAGTGAGACTGCCCACTCAAAGTAAGTAGTAAATAAATAAAAGGTGAGTGTGGTGGCATGCCACTATAATTTCAGGGCTAGAAAAGCAGACAGGCAGGTCCTTACGGCTCATTGGCCAACTTGGTGAGCTCCAGGCTAGCGAGATGTCCTGTTTGAAAGAGGAAAACGGGGGGACCGCTACTGTAGAATGACATCTGAGAGTGATTTCTGTGTATACCCACTTGCATATATACATTCATACCTATGTGAACACATGCACAGAAAGAAAGACAAAAGAGAAAGGAATAAGTACTACTGATGAGGAGAAGTATATAGGGAATATTAAGGCTTCGGAGTGCAGTGTAACTGGCTTCTATATCCCAGTCCTGAGACTAGGTGTAGTTCCTTCATTAAGAACACAGCCAGGGCCTAAATTCAAGAATGCTTTGCTACAGTTTTTGGCTTTAGTTTAAAAAAAAAAAAAATGGGAGAACAGATAGCCCTGTCAGAAATTTGGGTCATGAATCATGAGGGTATGATCTCAGGCAGAGCTAGAGGGTATATTGAGAGCTCTGTACCTAACAGTCCATTTCCTATTTCTAGCCTCCCATTTCTACCTTCTATCCCTTCTCTTAGTCCCATATAGTTATCCTGAGCTGACCTCAAAATACGGGCTACTGCTATCCCAAAGGGCCCTTTGAACCCATTTTTCAGGCATGTCTCAAGATGAGGTTAAGGAGTCTGGTTCTAGAGCCAGTATTGCATCTACTTTATTTAGATCATTCTGGCTTACAGGCCTCCTACCAGCCTTCCATTCTCTCCTGTTTTTATTCCACACTTCTTAAGAATTAGATTGGCTGCTTAGTATGACTACTAAACAGTCTCAAGAGTAATCAGTACTGAGAGAAACTGATGTTTCTTGTTTATCTAAAATCTTAACCATCAAAATTTAATATTCTAAGTTTTAAGGAGTGCACAACTGGGAAGCCTTGCAAGGTCATAAATTTAAAAGAAAAGACAAAGATAGCAACATTTATTTATGTCATTTCATAAATTTCCTAAATTTCTGACATTTTGTACCTGTTTTTGCCTTTGAGCTATAAAGCAACTCTAAGGGAAGTAATGCAAGGATTTCTGTTTCTGCTTGACATTTATGAAAGCCTAGGGAAGGTTAGTGACCAGTTAATTATCTTAACAGCAAAGCCCAAATAGAAATAAGATTTGGCAGATAAATACAGACTTGAAACATGGTGTTTATCACTTTCTAGCCTTGTGACTCTGAATAAGTTATGAAGAGTTTCTGAGCCAGTTTATTTCTGTGTCATATGAGGAAAGCGTGTACTTAATGCGTACCTTATACTGGCACCTGCAGATACATTGGGGACTCAGTAATTGGTTTTTAATCTCAATGTTTTTTTTTCTCTCTTTTTTCCTAAAGACTTCTTTTCCTGTTTTTATATGTACATCTGTGCAGCAACATGTGTATGTGGGTGTAGGTGCCCAAAAAGTCACAAGAGGGTCTTCTGGAAGAGCATACATGCGAGTACTGCTGAGCCATCTCTTTGAACCCCTTTTGGTTTGTTTTTTTGTTTCTTTTTATTTTTGTTTGGGAGACAGGGTCTCATTCGAGGCTGGCCTTGAACTCATGGTGATCCTCCTGCTTCTATTTTGGTGTTAAACATTTTCTAATTTTTTTTTTTTCCCAAAACAAGACCAAAAAACTTTTCCTATACAATATATTCTGATCATAGCTCCCCGTCCTTTTACTGCTCTCAGTTTCTTACTCCCGTTCTGTCTCATTAGAGAAGAGCAGGCTTCAGTCTCTGAGCTCATTTGTACCTTGCTTAGTTGATGCAGAGGCCCTTGTTCTCCTGGTGCTCTCTATCCCTCTGGCTCTTACAACTTTCTGCCTCCTGTGGGATTCCCTAAGCTCTGGGGTGTTAGAGTTATTTTTATAAAACTGTGTTTGTTTCTCAGTTTCTCTCTTAGCTGGCTATCACACAAATAACTGAGACTCTTTTGTATTTGTTTAATAGGCTTCACAACACAATACTTGAGCAGTTATAACACTGTTCTTAACCTTCTAAGCTAATGTGCTTTCCTTCTGGATATCCCTCATGGCTCAGTCCTCTACTTCCTCTTCTAACTCCTCCCCAGGTTGGCAGGAAATCCAGCCCTAATCCCTCCCCTGCTTAGCGATTGGCTGTAAAATGCTTTATTGGCATATCAGCAGACGATTGGGAACAGTGTTTATACAACATTGAGACAGGAGATTGTCAGAACAAGGATTGCAACCAGATATGAGAGCCTAGTTATAGAAATCAGCATTTGAATTACACAATAACCTTATGCCTACACTGAGGGGAAGGATGAGGACCTCCGATTTACACTCACTCTATGTAATGGTTGGCTGTAGGTTTCTGCATCTGTTCTCATCTACTGCTGGAGGAAGCCTCTCTGGATAAGGCACTGATCTTGAATATAGCAAAATATCATTAGGAATCATTCTATTGAATTTTTATTTTATCCTGTAGTATTTGGTTTTACACTAGGTCTTTGGTTCTTGGTTACTCAAGCAGTGTCTGGTAGGGGTTTCTTCTTGAGAAGTAGGCCTAAAGTCAAATCAGACATTGGTAGGCTACTCCCACAAGTTCCGTGTCACCATTGCCCTAGTATATTTTGCAGGCAGGACAGATTGTAGATCAAAGGTTTTGTGGCTGAGCTAGTGTCCACCCTTCCTTGCAGTAGTTTACAGAGTATCTACCCCCACCAAAGAGACCAGAACTTGGGGATGGACTAGAACTTCTAGGAAACTACAGAACGACATGTAGAACTTACTACATGTAGGCACTAGCATGACTTTTCCAGGTTCCGTGAGTTGTATGGGTATTGACCTTGGCAATACTGTTAGCAGAGAGCAACCTTTTGTCTTAACAGCCTGGATTGTTTGGAGATAACACTCTTAGCCAACAACTCATTTGAATTCAACCTCAACCCATTCCAGTCATTGGAAGCCTTGCCTGGCTACAAGAGTTGGCCAGTTGAGATTTTGTATCCCCATTACTAGGAGTTGTCACTAGGACCACCTTCATAGATACCAGGATGTTTCCACTGCTGAAGCTTTTTTATCTAACACCCCTATGGTCTGCCATTCTGCAATGTCCTTTGTGGATTTCTCTCATCTTTTGTTGTCATTGTAGGTTCCAGATTAGATTCTTCTGAAGATCCTTTATTCTGAATTACAGGATTTTCCAATCTTCTTTCTATCGCCTCCACTCCAGTATTTATTTTTTCAATCTTTTATTCTCTAAGTTTGTTCTATTCTGATCTTTGAGAAGATATATAAAATTGTAGTCATTACTGAACATATAGTTAATTGTATGCTGATAACTGAAGCAATATTATATGGGATCCAAGTGTCCTCTTTGTGTTTTTCCTTTTTTAATATGGAAAATATTTTTCTTTTTAACCTCTAGCTTTCTCCTTTCTTTGGAGACGTTATTTTACTTTTTGTCTTCTTTCTTTAGAGACTTTATTTTCTATGTGCGTTTATCTATTTTGCCACTTTAGAAAAAAAGATTTATCATTTATTCAGTATTCTGACTGAATGTAAGCCAGCAGGCCAGAAGAGGGCACCAGATCCCATTATAGATGGTTATGAGCCACCATGTAGTTGCTGGGAATTGAACTCAGGATGACAGCCAGTGCTCTTAACCTCTGAGCCATCTCTCTGGCCCCCTATTTTACCATTTTTTAACTTAATATCTTTTTCTGTATTTATTTTTTTAAATACATGGCTTATTCTTTTTTTTAGTTAACTCTTTGTGTACTTTGTTGGCAGGTTTTCTACTGCAGTAGGCTTCTCTGCCCTACTGCCTTCTGCATGGGGGCAGGCTTTTTGTGTATGTGTGACTCAGCTAGCACATGGCACTGGTTGCTGCCCCTGCCCTAGACCGTTGGCTCAGCTCTTCTCCTTGCTCACAGGGAAGATGCATTCCACAGCTTGCTCCTCCAGCATACCAGAGAAGCCTTGTGCCTTTGGGACTCATCTTTAGGCTGTCATTTGTTCTGTTGCCTGTCCTGGGTCCTCTGTCACCTGGGCCAGGCTGTTGTTTGCCCTCCTGTGAGAGTTGATCCTCACATTTGTGGGCACTGGCTAGCAGTGCCTACTGCCTCAGCTCTGGGCTATTGTTGGGCCTGTGCTGCTGCCGGAATTTCTACCTCCACCCCCTCTGGGAAGGTGGTTCCAGTAGTTGCCCACTGTTGGTAGTTCATGGGCTCTGTTTACCACCCAGCTCTGTTTGCAGCTACATTAGGTGCCCATAGGCTGGTGTGATCTCTTGATCCATCATTGCTTGGTGATATCTGCTCACGCCAGGCTTTCAGCTGGTGTAGTGACCTCAGCTACTCTGCTGTCCTAGCTACAGGCAGTGTACTAAGAAACTGTTTTACCACCTCCCACCCGGGACTTTAATACCTGAATCTTTTGTTCTACGTTTGGATTATATGCCTATCACATTAGATGCCAAATGTAAAATGCAGAGGTTTTTTTTCTGTGCCTGCCTTAGCTTCTGAATAATGACAGAGACCTATGTATTTATTAAAAGCTTTAGGCACTATAGCTGGGCAGAGACTGAGCTATTATAACTATGCTTGCCTGGTCTACTCCCTAACCACGTGGACTGTTAACTTGCCATTTTAGTCTCACCCTGGTCGTTTCTTCATCTGTGTTCTGATAGCCTCTTTTATCATGGTGACTCTTCTCCCTGGTCACCTGAGTTTCTGACACACACACATACTCTCTCTCTCTCTTTATTCCCCCTCCCTCTCCCTTTCCCTTTCTCCCTCCCTTCCTTCTCTTTCTCCCTCCCTGACTTTCCCTCTCCTCTCCCCCATTCCCAAAGCTGTATCCTCTCCTGTCCAGCTACTGGCTGTTCAGCTCCTTATTAGCCAATCAGAGGTGATGGAGAACAATTTATACAACATTGAGACAGAAGATACTTCATAATAATGATAATACCAACTGGAACCAGATCTCTGGGTACAGAAATGAATATTTGAATATACAGTACACAAAAATATTTTCCAACAGTAGGCTTCCACTTTGTCCAATTGACCGTATCCTTTACCTTATAGAAGCTTTTCAGTTTCATGAGGTCCCTTTTAATGGATCTTAGTGCCTGAATTATCAGTGTTCTGTTCAGAAAGTCATCTCCAATTCCAGTGCATTCAGGGCTATTCCCCATTTTCTCTTTTATCAGGTTCAGCTATCTGGTTTTGTGTTGAAATCTTTGATTTGAATTTTGAGTTTTGTGCAGGGTGATGAATATGGATCTATTTGCATTCTTCTGTATACAGGCATCCAGTTTGACCAGCACCATTTGTTGAAGATGCTGGCTTTTTTCCAGTTTGTATTTTAACTTTTTTTATAAAAGAAAATTAGGTGTTCTTATGTTTGTGGATTTATGTCTGGATCTTCAGTCAATTCCGTTGATCCATCTTTTTATGCCAGTACCGTGCTTTTTTTGAGAACTCTGTAGTACAGCCTGACATAGGCAATGGTGGGACTTCCAGGAGTTCTTTGATTGTTTAGGGCTGTTTTAGGTATTCTGAGTTCTTTTGTGTTTCTATGGGAAGTTGAGAACTGTCCTTTCAAGGTTTGTAAATAACTGTTCGAATTTTGATGGGGATTGCATTAAATCTGTAGCTTGCTTTTGGGAAGATGGGGCCATTTTTACTATGTTAATCCTAACAATCCATGAGCATAAGAGACCTTTCCATCTCTCATAACTTCTTCAGTTTTTTTTCTTGAAGTTCTTGTCTTACAAGTCTTTCACTTGCTTGGTTATAGTTACCTCCAAATATTTTATATTATTTATGGCTACTATGAAGGGTATTATTTCCTTGATTTCTTTTTCAATCCATTTGTCATTTGTATATAGAAGGGTTGTTTTGTTTGTTTGCTTTTGTTGTTCTCTCTCTTTTTTTTTTAGTTAATCTTGTATCCAGCTACTTTGCTGGAAGTGTTTATCAGCTGTTGGAGTTCCCTGGTGTAATTTTTAGGGTCAGTGAATGTATATTATCATATCATCTGCAAATACCAACACTTTGACTACTTTTTTTCCAGTTTGTATCCCCTTGATCTCCTTCAGTTGTCAAACTGCACTAGCTAAAACTTTCAAGTACTATATTGAATAGATAAACGAAAATGGGCAGCCTTGTCTTGTCTCTGATTTTAGTGGAATTGCTTTGAGTTTCTCTACATTTAAGTTGATTATGAGATTGTTGAAAACTGCTTTTATATTTAGTTATCTCCCTTGTGTCAGTAATCTCTTCAGTACTTTTGACAGGAAGGGATGTTGGATTTTGTCAAAAGCCTTTTGTGAATCTAAAGAGATGGTTATGTTTTTTTTTCTTTCAGTTTATTTATATGATAGATTTCATATACCATACTGATTTTTGTATATGGAACCATTCCTGCATCTCTGAGAGGAAGCCTGCTTGATCATGGTAGATGATCTTTTTGATGTGTTCTTGGATTCTGTTTGCAAATATTTTATTGAATATTTTTGCATCTGTGTTGATAAGGGAAATTGGTTTATTAAGGGAAAACTTTTTTGGGGTTGTTAAGTCTTTATATGGTTTTGAGTATCAGGGTTAACTGTAGCCTCAAAATCATTTGGGCAGTGTTCCATTTGTTTCTATTTTGTGGAGTAATTTGAGGGGAACTGGCATTAACTCTCAAAGAAGTCTGGTAGAATTCTGCCCTAAACCACATCTGGTCCTCGGCTTTTTTTCGGGGGGGTGTTGAGGGTACTGCTTCTATTTCACTAGGGGTTATAAGTCTATTTAAATTGTGTATCTGGTCAGACTTGCTTTATGTCCAGGTATGTAGCCAATTTTGAATAAGGTTTTGTGAGGTGCAGAGAAGAAGGTGTGTGTGTGTATAATATTTTTGTGTGTGTGTTTGGTGAAACGTTCTGTAAATATCTGTTAGGTGTGTTTGTTTTATAACATCTATTTGGTCCATTTTCCCCCTATTTCTTTTTTGTCTAGATGGTAAGAATAGGGTATTAAAGTTTCCCACTGTAAATGTGTGGGATTCAATATGTGATTTAAGCTGTGGTAGTGTTTCTTTTATAAACTTGAGGGTGCCCTTGTGTTTGAGGCATAGATGTTAAGAATTGAAATGTTATCTTGGAGAATTTTGCCTTTGAGTATGTAGTGTCATTCTCTAACTCTTGATTAGCTTTGGCCTAAAGTCTGTTTTGTTAGCTTGCTTCTTAGGTCCATTTGCTTGGAATAGCTTTTTTCAACCCTTTACCCCAAGGTAAGGTCTGTCCTTGATGATGAGGTGTATTTCTTGGATGCAGCAGATGGATGGATTCATTTTTTCATATCTGTTCTGTTAGCCTGTGCCTTTAGATGGAAAAAATAGGATATTCCATGATAAAGTCAAATTTAAACATTATCTTTCTACAAATCCAGCACAAAAGAAGGAAATAGAAGGAAAAAAGGTGTTAACTACATCCATGAAAACACAGGAAATAACCTCACACCATTAAAATCAAAAGAAAAACACACACACACACACACACACACACACACACACCACTACCACCACTAGCAACAGCAAAACAACACAGCACAACAGTCATTGATACCTTACCATATCAGGTGGGCTAAGGTCTGTGGGGATCTACATGTGGGCAGACAGGAAGGAAGGCTGGTGTTCTGTTGCAATGCTAGTGAGGAGACTGGGGGTTGCATCTAGGGAAACAGAGAAAAGAAGGAGGTCTTTGGGCAACCTACGTGGTTTCCTGGCAGGTTTGGCCTGTGGTTTAGCATGGGATGCCTGCTGGAGTTCATGGCTGGGATGCAGTGATGAGTTGGGGGGGGGAGGAAGGTTAGGAGGGGAATGGTTGAAGAAGCTGACAGGAACTAGATGAAGTGAAATGTTACTGTTTTTTGACATTTAGCCCTCTTCTAAGGGATAGTCACCAGAATGTTAAAGGGCACTAGTCTCCATTGAAGAATTACTGCAGCACTGATCTTGTCTTGCCCCTTTATTCTTAAGATCAAGTGAGTAAGGTTTGCAACTGAGCTTTCAGAACCCCTATTTATACAAAGCTCAAAGGCCAACTCCCTTCACCACCACAGCATTATTTGTGTGGATCATCCTTTCTTTTCTAACCAGCAGATCCTGAAATTACATTTTCTGCAACCACTAATCAGAGAGCATTGTTCAAGCATCAAGCTTTTTTGTTTTGATGTGTTTGTTCCAGGGAGCAAGAAAATGAGTAAACAACAGATTTAATGGCCACCAAATGTTTCTAAACAGTTGAAGGATTGGTTAGGTAATTAGCTTAGTATCTCCAAAGGTGCATCTAACCCACAAAGCTGGGTTTTTTTCTCATCACTGTCTTGCCCTTCTGAGCTGAAGGTGAAGAAGGACTTGAGCACATTTAGTTCTTCCTATAAGGTTAAGATTGCACCCGAGGGATCTTGGGGTTCCGCCATGCAGCACCCAAGAAGGACCACTCTGGTATCAGTAATTACAACACTACTAGTTTGAAGAGAATTTGCCAGTTTTCTGCTCCATTGTCAACATCTCCATTATGAAATTCATGGGGTAGGAATGTGTTTTAGGGATGCCCACCACTACCACAACACACAGGGTTTTACTCTATAGCTCTGGCTATCCTGGAACTCAATGTGTAGACCAGTCTGGCCCCCAAACAAGTACAAGGATTAAAGGCATTCACCCCTATGGCCTTCTTTGCTTTGGAATTTTTATCCAGCTCCTGGAAGATGTTCTGGAAATTGCTGGGGACTATTTATATTTTTCTAAGTGTTTGCGGTTGGATCTAGTAAAAGAATAAAATTCAAACAAACAAACAAACAAAAAACTCCTTTTTATTGACTTTCCAAAGAAGAGACTCTCCAAAGCCTCCCCCTCCTTTTTTGTTTTTATTGGTTTCCTAGTACATATGCTTGTGTGAGGCAGAAGGGTTTCCTAGAACTAAAGTTACAGACAGTTGGGAGCTGCTATATGGATGCTGGAAATTAATTGAACCTGGGTTTTTGGGAAGGAAAGTCGGTGCTCTTAACCACTGACCCAAGTCTCCAGCTCCAAAAGCCTATCTTTTTTGTTGTTCTTTGTTTGTTTGTTTTTTTAAGTTTTTCAAGACAGTTTCTCTGTTGCTCTGACTGTTCTGAAACTCAATCAGGCTGGCCTCAAATTCACAGAGATCACCTGTCTCTGCCTCTCGAGTGCTGGGAATAAAGGCGTGTAGTGCCACCACTGCATAGCTACAGAGCTTATCTTATATTTGAAATTGTCCTGTGATATTGAAGTTGTTCCCTTGTCATAGGACATTAAGGTGGGAAAATGGGTAGTCATTTATATATGTAAGTATACTGTTATTTCACAGTTTCTTAGTATGAGCTTGATGTGTGGTTAATGTTCAAAAAATAGTTATTTACTGAAAAACCATTACAGTCTCAGGAATGAACTTCCTATCTTTTAAAACATTGCCTTGTATTTGTTTTAACATGGTGGGACACCATGTGATATATAGTTGGTTACATTGAAGATCACCATGGCAATATAGAGGAATAGGGCAGGGTCTCCCTCTCTGTGTTGATTGCTGACAGAGATAGCATTTTCTGGCTTTTGCTCTTCACTGCTTAGTGAAGACCTTGTGCATCATTCCTACCACAGAAAGCCCAGATCCAGAAGTCTGGTCTTGAATACTCAGCCTCTCCTTTCCTTTCCTCACAATAATGTGAGCTTAGCCTTTTGCTTTGACTGTTTTCTTATCTCTCTTTCTCTTCCCTCCTGAGGGGTTTATGACTTGGGCACCTCTCAGGAACTGAAGCCATATATTTAACATTAAGGAATTTCTATCAGGAACTGTGAGAAATCACTTACTGTAACAGGACTGGGATAGGATTCTAAACTGAAAAGATAGGGTCTCGCTCTGTAGCCTTGTTTGGCTTGAAACTCATTATGTTGACCATAAACCTTGAGCTAACAGATAATCCGATTGCTGGGATTAAAGATGAACCACCACCACCACACCCAGCTTTGTTAAGATTCTTACACCTATTTTTTAGCATAAATTTTTGTAAACACCTGCTGGTTTTCAGGGTAGTGGTGTTGGAAGTTAGGGTTGCAGTGATTAATAGTATCTTTAGAGTATAGATTTACAGGGAGGCAGTTGTGTAAATATAGATGTGCAGCAGATACTGCAGCTGAGGTTTGAGAAAGATTTTACAATGTTTTCAGCCTCTGATACTTACTGCTTAATAAGCTCACCCTTTTTCTTTCCTGAGCTCATCTCTCCCTATTAGTAGGTGAACAAGCCAATGCTTGGCTGCTTCACAATGATAGGAAGAGCTGAAGGATCAGAAAGTGGCATTGCCATGAACTCTTGGCCACCACAAGCCAGTTATCCTTGTGGCAACTTTTCTGATATCTGCTTAAAATTCAAAAGGTCAGAAGGATCATGAGGCCCTGCTCCCCTGCTCTCATGGACTGTATTCCTACTAAAAAATCAAGATTAAGCAAGCTTTTGCATTTCTCTTTGGGAGGTTCTGTCCTTCCTGAACTCAGGACACCAGTATTACCGTTTTGATGGGTGTATCGCCCCAGTCAAAAGCCTCACCTGGCCCTGGCCCCACAGTGGGTCACGCCAGAAGCGAGAGCCCCTTGCAAACCTCCCTCCCCCCCCCCGCCCTGCTGCCTCACCTGGTCAGTGAAAAAATGATGAGAGTTTTACTGGGGCAGTAATAGATTGGGGGGGGGGAAGCTGGACACAAGTGAAGACAGAACAAGCTGGAGAATGAGAAGGAGCCAGAAGATTAGAAAAGATGGCTGGAGTTAGTTTGAGACCAGACAGGGCAATTCAGAGGCCAACGAACAGCCAGATTGAATAAGTCAACTTGGAGAGGAGTTTGAGCCAGAACAGCTGAGTTGAACCAACCAGCCCAGAGCTCAGTAAGAAAAAGAAAGGGTGAGCTTATTAAGCAGTAAGTCTCAGAGGCTAAAAACATTCTAGGCTGAGGTTAGATTGTATGGAGGCTAAATGATTACAGGACTAGGCCTAGGTTAGCAGACAGGCAGTAAGCCTCTGAGACAACAATTGAAACAGGGGAATAAAAGTTTTTTTCACAGGCGTGTAAACGAATGACAATAGCCAGCTGAAATGAATAATCCAAAGTGAACTAACCCTACCTATAACACCTGGGAGGAGTACGAAAACACATTTCAAGAGCAATTCATGTATTTGAAGAAACTGAGGTCACAAGACTCTTGCTTTCTTGGAGATTTCTCACAAGCATGTAGAATTCCCCTCGTACAACCCCTTGGACTGTGTTTGATGCCTTGTGATAGCAATAATTACTTATATAACAAAACAGCCATTCCCAAGGGCTGATGTAGCTTGCTTGGGCTTTTTACAAAAATGTCTCCTTCTTTTTCTCTGCCATGTTTTTTTTTGTTTTTGTTTTTGTTTTTTTTTTTGTTTTGTTTTGTTTCTTAAAATGCAGGGATGAGGGGGGTGCTGGAGAGATGGCTCAGTGGTTAAGAGCACTGTTGGTTCTTCCAAAGGACCCAGGTTCAACTCCCAGTACTCACGTGGCAACTCACAGCTGTCTGTACCTCCAGTTCCAGGTGTTCTGAAACCTTTACACTAATGCACATAAAATAAAGTTAAGTAAGTTATATATTTAAAAAAAAAAAAAAAGGATGAGGAAAGGGGAGAAGTGGGGAGTGATAGTATGGTTTAGCTCAGTTCAGTTCGGTAGTCTGTGAGTACCAACTGCAGACCAGAGTCTATCCTGAAAGGTAGTGAGAATCAGAGATAAAATAGATGGTGATTGCTGTTGTGTTGGGATGAAGCCAGGCTAGGAAGAGATGACGAATCATTTTGATACAGTCTTCTCTGATGAGCTTTAGCCAGCACATCTAATCATGCCCTATACCATAACCAGCAAGTTGTTAAAATAACCACCCTGTTACCATCCTTGCCATCTCTAAGGTGCTGTTATTACTGTAGAAAGCAGCAATACCTTAAGGAATTTATTATTTCTTCAAGAGACTTGTAGTGCTCAGTTGGTAATTTTGTTTTAATCTTACAATGCTGGTAGGGCTGAAGGAGAGAACTCTTGGCTTGAGAACTGTGCTATAGGGAAGGATTTGTGTCTGCGTAGGCTTCCTGCCTGGCTACCTGATGTGCTTCTCAGTTATCACATACTTTATGCTTTTGTACCCAAGCATTTTTTTCTTTTCCAGTATGAACAAGAAGTAGGAGGATATTTCTGAGGTCAAACAATGAACTGAGTGCTTCCTAAGATTAAAGGCTATATATTCCAAGGCAATGAGGGCATTGTTAATGTATGAGGAACTTACAAGTAGGCAACCTGTGAGCATTCTTAGAGTCCATGCTACCTCTAGCAGTGTGTAAAGTAACGTGGAAAATACTAGAAGAATTCTGTTCTGCTTGGTGAGAGAAGACTAACATGAGAGAAGTCAGCACGAGTCAGGATACTCTGCCCTGGGTGAATTGGTGGGTTAGACTCTCAAGAGTACTTAATGTATGCCTTTTTACAGAGCACTGTGGTTTATCACATAGGAATAAATATTAGCTCTCATACTCTCTGGTGGCCACAAAGTCTTACTGATGTACGTAATCCAGTTTCATCTTCTGGTGTCATCTTCTGCAGCATGAATCCTTACACATCCCAGACTTTCTACATATTATTATTTTCAAGCTACAGAAGTTATGCTTCTGAAACTTTGTTTTTGCTGTTTCCACTTCTCTTAGATGTGGACTGACTTCATTTGTCCCTCTCAATAAGACTAGAATTTCTTGATTCCTCTAAGGGGCATATACAGGTATTAGATACACTAGAACTGGGGAGTTAGTGGTTGTCAGCTGTCTGATGTGGGTGATGGGAATCAAAACTATATTCTGGGCAAAAGAGTAAGCGCTCTTACCCCCTGAGCCATCTCTTCTGTCCCCAAAAATGCTTTCGTGATAAATCAGCAAAGAAATCTTTTGTTTCTTTGCCCAAGGATCTGTAATTATTTTCTTCTAGTATTCAAAACTCTGGCAAGTAAAAAAAAAAAAACAAAACAGTAAACAAAATCAAAAGACTTTTCATTTTCACATGGGCAGAACAACAGGGGGATTTGTTTTCCCTTACTAATTCATACCTCATATACAAGTATAATACGTGATCCTCTTTGCCATGAAAGTGGCAGTCATTCAAGGTAACACTGTAAATTGGTACAGCCATTTGAGAAAGCAGTTAGGCAGTGTGTCTCAAGAGCTGTAAAAATGTTCATATCACCCGTACTTCTGCTTCTGGGAATCTGTCACAAGAAGATATTAGTATGTAGAACAAGCTTTCCCTCAGAGGATATTAATTATAATAATGAGAAGTTAGAAAAGGCTGTAGTGACCGCCAAGCTAGACTGTCATAACTGTTTAGTTATTAAAGCAGTAGTAGTGCAGAAGATGCAAACTATGAACAAAGAAGATTCTGTCATATGTGCGTGTCTGATAATGCTAATTGTAAAAAAGGTTATGCTGGATATGGTTGTGTAAGTTTGTAATCTTAACGCTCATGAGAGTGAGGTAGGAAGATGGAGTTTAGTGCCGTCGAGTGAAAAATGCAAGACAGGCCTCAAATACCAAAATAAATCTAACAAATGATGTAACTGTAATACTCATGAGAAAACACTGGAGGAAAATAATAGTACATGATAATAGCAATTAATATATATAAGTAGAGGCTTACGTGGATTTGGGGGATATAATTTCAAATAGTAGGCATTAAATGAAGCAACTTCTTATTCAAATGGATGGGCAGGCATTTATAAATAGTATATTTTTAAAATATAATTTTAGTGACAGTAGAGGGTTAATTTTAATAATTTAGTAATAATAGAGACGGGGGACTGAGTGTGGTGGTACAGGCCTTTAGTCTCAACAGGCTACTCTCTGATTTAGAGGACATCCAGGGCTACAGTAGGGAAACCCCATATCAGAAAAGAAAGAAAAAAAGATGGGGGCTGGAGAGATGGTTCCGTAGTTAAGAGTGCTTCCTGCTCTTGCAGTTTCTAAGCACTCAGCATTGGTCAGCTCATGGCAGCCAGTAACAATAGCTTAAAGGGGATCCAACAGCCTCATTTTAGCCTTTGTGAGCACCTGTGTTCACATGTGCATATCTACCTTCCCCCACTCACATACACATAATTTAAAAATAAAAGATATACCACTAACATTTTAAAGCTAAATCATCAGGGCTTGACTTAGTATGTGTTGAGAATGTATATGCCATTTAGGAGGTTTATTGATATGTCCAAAGTGACATAGCTAGTATGGATTTAAACTCTGGTGCATCCAAAAAGTCCATGCCCTTTCTTTTACAGTTGAGATCCCTCTTTCAGTTGAAAGGAACTTTGCAAGGAAGATGCTGTGGAAAAGACCCAGGACTTTCACTTTTATTTATTTTTAAATCAGTTGTTACAGCATAAAGATTTGTTTAGTAAGTCTCTTCTTTTTTGAGAGGAAATGGGGCCAGAAAAGATTAATTCTAAGATAATAACAGAGGTGGACCACAGATACCATAGCTTCTTCTAACCTCATCAATTGAACTGAGTGGTTTGGAAGTCCATGATAGTACTGTGCTCGTAATCATGGAACTAGCTAGTTTTGCTAACATTGCAGTGGATCGTTGGTTGGCCTTTACTTGGTGTTGATAACAGCAGGAATTCTTTAATGTAAGTATGAAAAAATACACTGTTATGTACAGATGACCATCTTGGTCATTGCTCGGTCAGGTTTTAGCCTCAAACAAAAGGACAGTGTCTTTAGTTATTCCTGAAAGGAAAAGGTTTTCTGAGCCATACAGTGCTGCATGCTTATACCTACCCCGTGTAGATTAATTTAGCAGAAGGAGGTTTTAAACTCTACTTTGGAGTTTGGTGTCCAGTCCTTCGGATCCAGTCCATACTGACTTGTTCACTGTGTTGCATAGAGCAACTAATTTTGTCTACTTGTGTAAAGCAAGTGGCTTATAATTGTATAAGGTTGTTGCATATGAATTTGGTTGCCTTAGTGAAGATCTTCATAGCTTTAAGATTTGGACTTGATTCTTGATAGTTGGAAAGCTCTGAAAAGATTTAAACAGGGAGAGTAGGGGGCACATAAGCAGATACTTAGTATTTATGGGGTTCACATGAGGGACTGGAGCTGGGCCTGGTAGCTCATAGCTGTAATCCCAGCCCTTAGCAGGATTGCTTCAAAATTCAAGGCCATCCACAAGAGACCCTGTTGTCTGACTTTTATTTTCTGGGCTACTGGGAACCAAAGTCTGTTTACCCTAGATAGAGTACCTACAACAGACTAGTTGAGTGAAACAGTGAATTCTTTGGGGTAACTTACCACAGTGTAGGCAGGTGAGGGGTTACGTACGGGAATACGAGTGACTTAGAATAGTGTCCCTGGTAAGTCCGCCTCTCATAGGTGATGGTTTTGGAGCTCCTTGCCCAATTTGTGTGGAGCTCAGTGAGACGTTCTCTCCCTGGCAATTATTATTGCTTATATAACTTTGAACACAGGCATTGTGAATTTTGTAGGTTTTAGGATCTTTTCTTAATCTTGTGAATATACTTTATAACTCTTCTTACGAGTCTTTCCCCTCTCTCTAGGAGAAAATGTTTCAGTTTGGAGGAAATAGCTATATAAGAGAGAGCGCTGGAGAGATGGCTCAGTGATTTAGAGTGCTCATTGATCTTAATGAAGATCTGAACTCAGTTCTCAGCACCTACGTTGGTGTGTTCATAATCTACCTGTAACTTCAGCTCTAAGGGACTTAATGTCCTCTTGAGGCATTTGTAGACACTGCACTCATATAGCCAAACATATGCTATTTATTAGAAATAATTTTTTAAAGATATATTTATTTATTATGTGTACAGTATTCTGCCTGCATGTACACCTGCAGGCCAGAAGAGGACACCAGATCTCATTATAGATGGTTGTGAGCCATCATGTGGTTGCTGGGAATTGAACCTTTGGAAGAACAGTCAGTGCTCTTAACCTTTGAGCCATCTCTCCAGCCCTAGAAATCTTTTAAAAAAGAAAAAAAAATCTTTTATTGCAATAAACTAATGAAATGAAATTGCGGTGGCATTCTGAGTAGTCATTCCTCTTTGTGCCAACTATGGGGCACCGTGGGATGATGCTCAAAGCCTCAGTTTTCTTAGAATAATACCTGATTTACTGAAGGAGAAAAAAAAAAGATTTTGCTTGCATTTAGAGGTTCTAGCCCATGTCAGTTGTCCTTTTGCTTTGTGCCGATGGCAAAAGTGTACAATGAAACATAATTGCTGACAGGATAAGCCAGGAAGCAAAGCTCTCCCTCTGGATCCCAGCTCCCAAAAGTTCAGTCACCCCGAGTGATACTATCTCAGGACTAAGCCTTCAACGCATGGGTCTTGGTGGACATTCACTATCCAAACTATAGCAGAGTCCCAAATTATGTTTGGCTGATCACCCATACCACCATCTGAATGTGGGAAATAAAAAGCAAAACCATAGCCAGCGCATTTGTTTTTAGGATCAAACCTTTTGTGAAGCTATTAGGGGTGGTGGCCCAAATTTTCAAGAAGAGAGTGTTGTAATGAGGAAAATATTGATTCTACCTGAAAGGATTTTTATCAACTGCCCTTAATCTTGAGAGGGAACATTTATGTAGTTTATTGCTGTGAAAGATACTTGTACCATTCTGTCCTGCTTCCAGCTAATTGCCTGCCTGCCTGCCTGCCTGCCTGCCTGCCTGCCTGCCTGCCTGCCTGCCTGCCTGCGTGGGTGGCTCTGCCTGTAACAGCTTTCTACCCTGCAACTTCTGGCCTGCAACTACATAGCACACAACCTGAGATCTCTTTTCACCTTGCAACTTTTCACCTTGCAGTACAACACCTGTACTGCAAGGGGACAGTACAAGAATTTTATTACCCCTTTATAGGCAGGGAACTTTAAGGAGTTCTTGTTTTGAGACAGGTCATACCGTGTAGCTGAACCTATCTTCCTTAGTGTTGGATTGGGTGTGAGGGCACACTATGATTAGAAGTCTGCACTATCATACCTGGTGAGGAACCTTGGTACTTTGAAGAAGTAAAATACTTTTCTAAGGTCTCATAGCGGTAGGTTTTAGACCCTAAAGCTAGTTTAAGGCCTGATATGGGGTAGAGAGTCCAACAGATATAGTATACTGAGTGAAAAGAGATGCCTTACACTTTCAGCCCTCAAAGCACAGGGAAGCCTTTGGGGGAGCCTTGGTTTAAGAGCACCCTCCTGTCTTCCTCAACTTGGATTCTTTGTAAGTCTTATAGGTCCTTTTTTTAATTTCAGATACCCACTCATTATTTATTCATTGAACGTTTGATGGACCCACTCCTGTGATGGTCAGAACCATCCCTATGATGGAATTTAGTGATCCATTTGAAGAGTCTTGATTGTATCCAGTGATAGTACTGTTCCCTTCGTCATAGTTTAACTCTAGACTACCATCAAAGTAGAGCCGACCACTTGTCCCATCATAATTACAAGGAAAAATTATTACAATTTCTAGCAATAGTAGTCACGAAAGAAGGAGCTAATGTATATGTGTTTTGTTTGTTTGTTTTCAGTGCTGGGATTAGAGGCTTGTGACACCAAACCTAATTTTATTTGCATGCTTTGTTATGTTTTGGAAGCTTACATGAAATAAGTTATTTTAGCTTTAGTAAACATGTACCACTACCCCTATCTTAGTGGGAGATATCATCCCAAATAATTTAACATATTTCAGGGGCTGGAAAGATGGCTCAGGTTTAGAGCACTTATTGCTCTTAAGGACCTGGGTTCAGTTCCCAGATCCCACATGGTGGCTCACAACCATCTATAACTACAGTTCCAGGGGATCCAGCACCATCTCCTGACTTCTGAGGGCACCAGGAGGTACATGGTATACATACACACATGCAGGTAAACCATTAATACATATAAAATAAGTAAATCTAAATAAAATCTTAAGAAAGAGAAGTTTAGCATATTTCCTGAAGGTCACATTATAAAGCTAGTTCAGTAATGGGATGAAAGGAAATGGTTTCAAAGATTACGCAGTTGACTGCAGTTCTCACAAGAGATTCAATTCAGGTGTTGGCTATTGCTTGATGGTAGGCTGTGTGGGTTTTGTTTTCTTGCTTAGAGCAGAAAGAAGTTTATACACTGAAAAATGTAGCCATGAATAGAAAAGATACAAGATATTCAAGTAGTTCTTATATACTTTCTTGGCTAGCCACAGTCTTAGGTATATAGAATCTTTGGGAAATGAATTTGGTATTCCTCTTACTCCTAACTTCCTTGATAAAAAGAGAGGCTGATGTACAAACAGTCACAATGCCAGATTGAACATAACAAGAGGGGTTAGAGACGTATTTCAGTGGTTAAAAGTACTTATTGTGTGTCTTAGTTAGGTTTTTATTGCTGTGAAAGAGACACCACATGGTGTTGTTTTGTTGGTTGGTCTGCCTTTTGATACTCAGATGAAAGGGTGTCTGGGGAAATCTGAGTCATGCCACCAAATGTTAGTTGTGTGTCGGCCTGCCTTCCTGATCGGGTTCAGGTGTCCAGACTACTCACAACTCTGAGGGCCACAAATCTGAGTCACAGATACAAGGACTGGGAAGGTATTCCAGAGTCCCAAGGGTATCTTGAGACCCAGGAGCTCAGGAACCTCACAGTTCTGAGAGGCGGCCTCCTCAACAGAGATGTTGCAGCTCCCAGGGGAGGGTTGCCCCGACCGACCCTGATGAGCTTAGGAGCCTGAGCCCCTCTCCTTCTTTGTTTTCTTCTTCTTCCTCTGATGAGTGAGTTACAACAGGCAGTAAAGAGATTGATTGAAAGGATAAATGCAGGAGAGGAGGGAGGAATCCAGAAGTGGCTGCTGCTACTCTCAGAAGGCAGCAGGGAACTGGGGCAAATACAGCCTTTATATAGGAATTCTTAGGGGCGGGAGCTTTCTGGGCAGGGATTTCCAGAGTGTGGATTGGTGAGATTTCTCAAGTCCTGAGCTTTGGGAAGCTCAGGGATTGGTGGGCTTTCCTGTTCAGCAATAGGTAGGGTTTTGTTTTGTTTTGTTTTCCTCAGGGATTGGTGGAGTTTTGTGGGAAGCTTGGGGAAGATTGGTCAGTTTACCTGCTTAGGGATTGGTGGAGTTTTGTCCAGTATTTTCAGCTCAAATTTGCATAACTTGGAATGAGTCCTGCTGAGGGCCTGGAGATGATAGTTACAGAGGTTGGAGGTGGGTGTCACTGGGCTGCTCACTGGAGCTTCCTTAGGCAGAGGTCTGGCTACTTTTTTGCCTAGAGGGGTTATAGAGTACCCAAAGTGTCCAAAATGTACAACATTCACTGTGAAGGCAGAAGAATGAAGCAGGAAAGGTTGTAGTTATGGCAGCTCCTATGGTGTCAGCAGTACGCATTCTGAGGCAGGAAATATGCCTGGTTCTCTTAGGCCGGGCAGGAAGAGTCACTGGTCAGTTCCTAGAATTGCCACCATTTTGTCTCCTGCCTCCACAGCCCTAGGGTAGGAAGGAGGGTCTGACTGCCCCTAGGCAAAAAGGGGAACTGGCAAAGAACCACTGGCTACTATGTGTTTAATTGGCCTCTAAACTTAGCTCTTGGAGGGTGCAGTGAGCCATTCGGAATGGGTGGCAGTGGGTCACCACAGCTTGTGGGGCATCAGAACCGGCTTGGGGTGGGTTGGGATGGCCGTGGCATTAATGCCTTAGCTCCAGTGTCACACCATGACCACTGCAACTCTTACAGAGGAAAACATCTAATTGGGGCTGGCTTACAGTTTCAGATGTTTAGTTCATTATTGTCATGAAAGGAGAAACATGGCCATGTATAAGAAGATAGGGTGCTAGAGAAAGAGATTAGACTTGTACATCCTGATAGGCAGCAGGAAGTGAACTGGCTGAGGCCTTAAAGCCCAGCGCCACAGTGACATGCTTCTCCAGCAAGGCTATACCTACTCCAATAAAGCTGTATGTTCTAAAGTGCCCTGTGGACCAAGCATTCAAACACATGGTCTGTGGGGCCATAGCTATTCAAATCATCACATTGTGCAAACACAAGGATATTGAAAATGGATCTCCAGTGTCCAACTAAAAGCCAAGTGTGGCATTATATGTTTGTAACCCTGGTGCTGGGCAGGGTCAGAGATAGACAAGTCACGAAATCATTCTAGCAGAATCTGAGCTGAAATAAATCTCAAAAAAGGTGGCACACACACAAACCTGAGTGAGCGCATGCAAACACATACAAACAAGTAAATAAAAAAGTTAGGACATGGCCTTTTGGTCCTGCCTGTTTTTGTTTTTGTTTTTGTTTTTTTTTTTTTTTTGTTTTTTTGTTTGGTGTACAGAGAGTCAAGCCAAAAATACCATTCTTCTGAAATATTTCCTCTTCTCTGGCTTCTGGCACCAGAAGTTTGCTCTAGTCCTTGTTAAGCCTGAATCGTCTTCCCTTTTACATGGCCTACAGTATAACTAACCAAGATAAATTACTTACAAGAACATATGCTTGGCCTGCCTGTTCTCCTCACTCCTAGATAGAAAAGGATGGTAGTGGTGGCAGTAGCCTTGACACCAGAGACTAAAAAATTCAAGCTAAATGACTTGAAAGAGAGGAAATTAAAAAAAAAAAAATGTTTTCATAGACTTTGGTAGGGGAGAGCCTGGAGTCATTCTTTAAATTGTAGCTTATCTGTTATTGCTAGTTCACTCTTAGTATAAAAATTGAAAGTAAATACTTCACTGTGGTTGCTTAATGTTTTCTTGTATCAGTAACTATTAGAATTTTTAAAAAAAATCATTTATTAATAGTTTTGAGAAATACTGGCTTGCTGGTTTTGTGTGACAAGTTGGAAAAGAGCTTCAGTCTTCTTGTTTATTCAATTATCAATGCCTACCCCAAAGAGTTGCTTTAGAGATGATTTGATGCTAAATATTTCGGTTACTTAATATACGTGTCTACTTATGCCCTTTGTGCATATTACTTAATCCTCACCACTACTCTGAAGCAAGTCTTCCTATCCATCATCCTCATTTTTCTGAGACTTTGGGTAGGTTATAGGGCAGTAAGTAATTAGGGATCTGGATGGAGCTATGCCATTTTCTGCCTAGTCTGCATAGGAACACTCCTGTGTCCCTCTGCTTTTTTGTTTGTGTCACTGGAGGAAGAGTTATAATTCTATCACTGACCTAATTTAGTTTTGACCTTAAGCAAATAACTTTATCTGGTTCTTAATTTTCTCGTTTCTTTTTCGTGACTGAAGGAACAAATTTTATCATCTTACATTTCTTAGCTTCTAGCATGACAGGGCTTGGCATGTAATGGGTGTTGAATACTGTGACCACTGATTATAATAGAGGCTCTCTAAAGGTCTTTTCAGTCTGTTTTATCTCAACATCCCACATACTTTATCTTCTGACTTTCTTTTGGAGAGTCGCACTTTACATCATTCACCTGACTATATAGATGATCTTATTTCCTCATGTCTTTATCTTAGGCAGTCTCTAAGCTGATTACTTTGAGATAATCAACATGGTTCTATGAAATGTGTTTAAACCACTAGGGTTAACGTAAGCAAAGGTGAAAGGGACTGGCTCAAAAGTAAGGAAACTACTCTTGTTCCCTCTTCTTCAATGGGGCTTGGGCCCAGAGTAGTCCTGCCAGGCCTGAGCAATGGCTGCAGCCTCCAGCAAGGTTTTTCATGAGCTGCACTGGGGTCTCCAGTAATTGGAACATGGCACCTTCCAACTTATAATGGATAGCAGAACAAGAGGGTCATTTGTCACTACCTGACTTCTCTGCAGGAGAAAGGCTCGTAAGTCACAAACCCTTTGATGACTTTTAAACTTCATTTACAGCAAAGAATAGCTATAATCAAGCAACAGCAAGCAGTGACTAATCTTGCCACATTATCACTGTGAGGAGCCAGCCTTGGGAGGCATGAAAAGTTGGGGAGGGCCATCTTGCAGTTTCACAGCAAGTGCTGATTGACTCTTGGCCTTGTGAGTATACTCTGAAGAAAGAGCACATGAATTTGTGCCTAAAGGATCAGAAACTGACCAGCCCTAGACTCAGCATTGAGGCCATTCTTGGCCATGGTTGAAAGAACCAACTCTGGTCTCACTCATATTTGTGCCAGCTCCGGCTTAAATAGGACTAAGAACTAACTTGTTTGTTTTTGGTTACATTGAACATACACCATCATCTGCTTCATAGTTAAAAAGCTTTTGTGGTTTAAAATATAGTGCTTCATATGTTCCAGAGAATGACCTGTGATAGTCATATTTTTGGTTTTGAACAAGTGAGGCAAGTATGTAGCAATCCAAAATAAAAGAATAAATAGCACATGATAGATATATAGGTAGATGATAGATAGCCTAGTAAAACATCATATCAGGTTCTCAAAACATCCAGCAGAAATTGACTAGGGAAGCTTCTTTAAGTCTGTGTGTATCTATAGAGGCAGGTGAGGAAGGATAAGTTTGAAATGCACAATTCCATGTATTATTCCTACAATTTCTTGCCACACCCAGTGGTAATTCATCTTAGACAGTCTCTCTTTTGGTAAGTCCTTCTTCCTTGTTCCTCCCCTTTCTCTGAATTCCGATACTGCTTTGCTTAGGTTACTTCTTGGGGCAGTGGACTTGTACCAGGGCACATCTGCTTTCTGACCATGTGGGTGTCCCCCATTTGACTAAGACTAGTCCCAGTATAATTACTAAGCAGATAAATACACAGTGTATTTGTTAATATTTGGTCCACAAATAACTTAGAATTTGGAGTTTTACTTACGATTGAATAGATAGGTAGGTTTGTGGGAGATTTCTCTTAGTGTCTTAAGTCAGTTTTGGAGATTATTAAGATAGTCCTCTACCCACTATTTGTTACATTTTCCCATAACTGTTAAGGAACAGTTCTCATAGATTCTAAGTTTGCACCTAAAACCACAAAGTGGAATTTGTGTATAAGATACAGGAAAGGTGGGATATACACTCTGACCATGCTGTGGAGAGAGGACGGAAGCCTAGTCCCTGCCTTCTGTTTCTGTTTTACATATCCTTTCAAGGCTTACTACATAGTGACAATAATGAAATAGTACAGAACTAGGGCCTTTGGGCACAAATGTGTGAGGGTGGCCTAGGCAAAGCCTGGAATACTTCTTATGCTTTGATGGGTTGACAGGCATGGAGAGGAGACACTGTTGAAGGTTTTAAGAACTAGATACTGAAACAGGGACAACAGTATTATTATAGACTTCCTGTTCGACTCTCTTACTCAGGTTGAATATACTACATTGGGAGAGGACACAAGGTAAAAACCATCAGAGTTGGGTTAGACTGGATTAGTATGTTTTCATAGGGCATTGCAGATATCAGTTAAGGAAAGTGAGGATTTACTTCAACACATCATCTCAGAGGTGTCAACCCATGTTTAGTTTTTTGTTTCTGGGTCTGTAGTAAAGCAGAGTGTCAATGGTAAAGGACATAGTAAAGCCAAACTGTTCATCTTAATATGCTGCCTCCTTACAGCCTGTTCAGCCTTGAGCTCATTAATGGGTTAATCCTTGATAGACTGACTGGCATCCTCACAGTCCAGTCATTAAATTGTGCTTCTAGTTAGAAAATAAGACTTCATGAACCTTTGGAGCTATCAGATCCAAACCATAACATTCATTCATTCATTCATTGATTCTCTCCCTCCTCTCTCTTCTGTCATTCCTCTCTCCCTTTTTTCTTCTCTCCCTTCCTCCCCTCCCTCCCTTGCCTTTTCTTTTCTCCTCCTCCTCTTGTTTTGTTGTTGTTTTTCAAGACAGGGTTTCTCTGTGTAGCCCTGGATATTCTGGAACTTTGTAGACAGGCTGGCCTTGAACTCACAGAGATCCACCTACTTATGCCTCTGTCTCCTGAGTGCTAGTATTAAAGGCATGTGCTGCCACCAGGTGTATTTTCCCACCTCAAAGATCCAGATTAGAAGTGGGTCTTCCCACTTCAGATGATTTAATTGAAAAGAATCCCTCACAGGAATGCCCAAGCTGCTTTAGTTTTAGTTAATTCTAGATATAATCAAATTACAACCCAGAATAGCCATCACACTAGGCTTTTGTTGAACTCACAGAGATGTGCCTGCTTCTGCCTCTAGAGTGATGAAATTAAAGGTGTGTATCACCATGCCTGATTTATTTTAAACTTATATATGTGTGTGTGTGTATGTATATAAAATTTATTTTTATTTTATGTTCATTGGTATTTTACCTGCAAGTATGTCTGTGTGAGGGTGTTAGAAGCTGTGGAGCTGGAGTTACAGACAGGTGTGAGCTGCCATGTTGCTGGGAATTAAATCCTGGTCCTCTAGAAGAGCAGCCAGTGCTCTTAACAACTTTCTCTCCAGCCTCCTGGCTTAAATTTCTTTACAAACAACAACAAAAACCCATTTGTTTAGTTAGTCAGTAGTCTGTGGGTACACATGTGGAGGTCAGAGGACAGCCTGCACAAAATGGAACTCACTGTGTAGACCTGGCTAGCAGAGACATACTGCTTTTGCCTCCCAATTGCTGGGATTAAAGGTCTGTGCCACCCTGCCTGGTGAAAGAGGATTCTTGACAAACAAGTAGAACACTCTATTTTTCTCAGCAGGGTCAGCACACAGAACATTACAATGTGGTTGTTGAATATGAGGCATAGAAACTGGGCAGTAGTAGAAATAGATATAATCTGTATATTTTAATAGTTTGTTACAGATACAACAGCACTTTCACATTGATTACCTACTTGGTCACTACATAGATTTAAAGAGATAATCAGGGAGGTGGTTTCTGTTTTCAGAATAAGGGTTTTAGTATTTGTAGAAATCACAAGAATCTAAGCCAAAGTGGAGCCTTATGGGTCTGTAGCCAGTTCAGCTTGCACTTCTGTGTTTGGCTGAGAGCTGACGTTTCTCTTGGGAGTGGAAATTGTCGGTACTACTAGAGAAATTAGGTCTGTTTGGCCCATTATGATCATTTATGTAGTGTTAATGAGCGGGGCCCTGATGAGTTTAATGAGATTAATAGATGTTCTATCATCCATGGCTGCCTGGTAACCATAAGTCATTTAACTTCAAAAAATCTTCAACCTTTTTTAAAAAAAGAAAAAGCCCCAATAAAACAAAACAAAACAAAAAAACCAAACAGGGTTAGCAGTAATATTATTTTAATTCTTTCATGATTCTGTAAGTCAACATTTTATAAATAAATTTATTTCTTCAAGTTATAGAGGCTGAGAAGTCCAAAATGAAGGTATCTGTCTGTATGCCTGTGGTTCCAGGACCAGCTGTCTTTTTCTTCTGTTCTTCCATTGTGGAAAGGGCAAGGTTGTTCTCTGGAGTCTCTTTATATTAAAAAGGTCCTGAAACCCATTTATGCAGAGTTGGCTCTTATGATATAATCACCTTCTAAAGACTCCATTGCCTTTTGTCTTTAGATAACCCTTCACAATCTGGGTGGTTTAGAAAGTTGTTGCCAGTGATAAAGATAACCGTCTAATGCGTCCTTGGCTTAGGTGCTCTTGGTTGTGAGGCTAGGGATGGACAGAAGGCCTGTTGATCAACTGTGTCTTCACATTGGGAATTAGATGTCAACGTAGAATTTGAGGAAAGAGTGAGTATGTAAATTCAGAGGCTGCACACATCCATAGCTTTATTCACTAAAGTCCTATGCAAGCTCAAGAAGTGTAGAAATGGGGAAAGACAAGGAGGATATATATGTCTGACTCAGTACTCTTGCCTAGAAACTATTGCTTAAGGAATTTCTGCACATACAGTCTGTCTTCCTGTGGATGCTGTTTCTTTCAGAACTCCAGTTCTGGCTTTGCTTTATTTCTCATTTTTCTCTTTAAAAAAAATATACTTATGGGCCATTGTGAAGATTAAATGAGAGGAGATGTGTGAGACACTGGCTTTCAGAATCACAGGGTCTTTTTACTGCAGTATATTTGGGGAAGGTTCTCAGCCAAAATTTACGAGTTAAGGATAACCTTTTAGGGCTTTTGTACATTTGCAAATTTGGTTTGTTTGTGGGTTTTTTTTTTTTTTCCTCCTAAAGTTGGCTTTTGTGTCCTAAAACAGTTTCTGTCTTAAATGTTTGAACTTGGGAAAATGGTTTGGTTTTGCCGATTTTCTGTTCTTGCTAACTTGGAGAAGCTGGCCCATCCTTTGAGTTGTAATTGCATTTCAAAGCTTTTGTCTGGGTTTAATTAGTTTACGGCTCCATCTTTTAAGTACTTGTTTATTTAGCAAGTGAAAGTAAAGACATTGGCCTAGGAGGCAACCCCCTCTAGTTTCCCCCAACAGAGCAGTATTTTTGTCTTGCTGCCTTTGTTTTCTGCTCCGTGCTTTCCTGGATGCCCATCTTACCTAAAGGAAAAATAGGGTACAAAAAATCCTGATCTTGTGGAGTAGCATAGTACATGCCTATAATCTTAGCACTTGGGAAGTGGCGGTAGGGAGATGAATTCAAGGCCAGCTTGGATGATTTGAAACTCTTGTCTTTTAAAGAGTGGGAGTGGGGTGCAGAATGGAGGAGGAAAGGGAAAGAGGATATCAAAGGACAAAGGCAAAAAACAAACAGCAACAAAAAAATACCTAGTAGACTTAGAGCCAGAGGACACCCCCAACCCTGGCGTAATCTTGGCTATACTATTTGTGAACCATGGTACCCTGGCCAGGTTTTTCTCCATTCTTTGCCCCAGTATGGACATATGCACGAAGTTCATGCTAATAGAACATTACGGATGTCTCTTAATGGCACAAGTGCTTGTTACATTACCTCTGCCCTCCCCAGTCCCACCATTCACCTGTCTTTAGCTTATTGTTAAGCATAAAAACCTTTGGAGCTGCCAGGACCTTGCTCTCGGGTTAAACAATTTAAAAAGCAAGGTTTGGCTGGCAGTGGGGAATAGCTTATCAAGTTAAATAGTTTTTACTGAAAAGGTTATTGATATTTTTACGGTTCCCACTCTGAGCTACGTGGAAACCTTGAAAAATCCAGAAAGAGGCTAGGTGTATATGTTGATGATCCCAGCACTTAGACGCAGAAGAGTCAGGAGTTGAAGACCATTCTTGGCTATATAGCAAGTTCAAGGCCAGCCCTTGCTACATGCTAAGGCATTGTCTTTAAAGGGGTGGAGGGATAAAGAAAAAAAAAAAACATAAAATATAGGTCCTTATTAAGTTGAGAGTGGTTTGTGAAGGTGAGTATTTGGACCAGACTAGAAAGCCAGGCCTGGAAGCTAGGCAGTATTGTACACACCTCTATAGTACCATGTAAGTGTTTTACATGTCTCTAGATATGTGTCCTCTTGGGCTTAGGGAATCAGAGCAGCATACAGCCTGCATGCCAAAAGCATCGTACAAGACTTAAAAATCAACTGGGAAGGTATAGATTGGGAGTTTGGAGTTTGGGTACCAAAGCATGTTTCACATAGCAGCCACATCCATATACTTTTGTGTCATTTCTAGAGGTGAGAACAGGGTGACGTGGTTGAGTCTTCTTGGTATCCTAAGAATGTGCTCCAGTCTGATCTAGGATGGTCCCACTAGGGTTGCTGTTACTAGAACAGACAAACACAAAGGTATATTAATATTTGGTCTTGTAAAGGTCTCTGTGGTTTGCAAAGTTCTTTTATATTTATTGTGCCAAAGCTCACGTGAGGAAAGAAAAGATTGGCAGGGCCAAACCAGAAAGACCGTTCTGCCCCAAACCAGTGAATGCTTCCAACTCTCTTGTGTTAGAGGCTCCTAACAATCTGAGGGAATCCATAACTACTCTGTCCCTAGCAGATGAATTGCAGAGCCAGCAGCCGCTCATATCTCTCCTTCCCCTCTTTCCCAGCCCACACCCCAGGCCTGGTTAGCTCCCTCCTACAAAATAAAGTGGCATCTCTCTGGCCAAAACATAGTTTTCAGCAAGAGCGATACCAAGTGTCACACAGGTACCGTCTTTTTTTTTTTTTTTTTGGTATTTCTGGACGGACAAGGAATTAACTTTTGAATGACTCATCATCCAGGTAGAAGGATTGTTGTTACTGAAGAGTGGGCGGTCTGAGCATTCCCTGTTGCTTATGAATAGTTTGTTGGGTATGTTCGTGGGCACTCTTCCTGGTGTCCCTCACTGCTGTATCAGTGTCGCTGGTTGGGGTGTAAAAGTGACTTAATAACAAGAGCCTGTCTCTTCCGAGTCATTTCTAAAGCTCACCCCAGCCTCTGATTAGTAACAGCCAGATAAGCTCTGAGTCCCTTGCTTTGGTAGTACATATCCATATTGGACTCCTGTCCATCCATTGAGTTTATTGCAAACTCAGATCTGGGAGCAGTTTCTTTCCCTAATCTCATGCCATGGTCCAACCTGTGATTCATTTGTAAACAGTGCCACCAGCTGGTTAAAACCAGCCAACTTCAAGGAAGGGAGTCTGCAGAGTTGCATACAGAGGAGACATTGAAGTGGGATCTCTTACCTACCAACACAAAAAGATAACAGATTTCTTCCGTTTCTATTTTTACCTAATTCTCTAAGAATAGTCCTTACCCCCCCCCCCCCAACAATATTAGGTATCATAAACCGCCAGGCTGATTAAGATTTTTATATAAGCAAAATATATAAACTAAGAAGTAAGCAGAACTAGGAGTAAGCAGAACATAGGGCTAGCAAGTGCAAATGCCAAGACCAAACTGCAAAGCAATCCTGCTGGAATTAACATCCTCTTCTCTTGGGGCTTATGCCAAGGTGCAACCACTCTCTGAGGAGAGAACCTGTGGATTAATAGAGTCATTGCCGAGTGTAGAGAATGAAGAATAGTTACAGGGTAGGTCAGTGAGCCTGAGTTTGATCCTCAGAACTTTTTTTTAAGTCAGAGTCTCCCTGGCCATGTACAACATGGGTTAAACTCACAGGCCTCTGCCTCCTGTGTGCTAGGATTAAAGTTGTGCTTCGTTGTGGCTAATAGGACATACATTTTAAAAAATCAGGTAGAGGGGCATACATTATAATCCCAGTTCTGGAGGAGGCAGAGTTAGGCTTGCTGGCCACCCACGTTGGCCTATTTAGGGAAATTAAGGACAGTGAAAAAAGTCTCACAAAGACAATAAAAAACCAAACAAGTAGACTTCAGTTGAGGAATGATACCTAAGTTTGTCTACTGACCTGTGTATATTCATCTATACAGACATAAAAAAGTGGTTGCAAACTCATCTGTAAGCTGAACAGATTTTTAATTAGTTTTAAGTGGATAACTAAGAAATTACTTAAAGACCGTTCTCAGGCAAATGTGTAAAGTATTTAAATTGGCTTTACCTCTGGATGCAGAGTGATGAAGTTGACAGAAATGGGCTTTAAATGTATTTAAGTGCCTCTTACTAGAAAGTTAATAATAATCTTACCAGAAAAAAAAATTATCAGAATCTCAGTTTCTGGTAAAGTAAGCTATGTTCACCCATGAGTTCTTGGGATCACTCAGTATTAAATGTTACCTTCAGCACACTATGTGTGCCTGGTAAGTCCTATGTAAGCAAACCTTGCAGAGTGGCTGTTACAGTAAAAGACTTTACTGGCAATGGCAGTAAAGATGAGATACATCTAGATCAGCCTGAACAATTTTTATAATAGGGGACTGTTCTCTAGGAAACATCTCTTGAAATTACCATATGTCCTTTTTGCTTCTGTTCTATGTTGAAAGAACAAAGAGAAAAGCTGTAGAAAGTTAGTAAGTTTAGTTTTTAAGTGGGGTAACATTTGAAGTAAATATTTTAAAAGTTATGTAGTTGTTGCTGGAGAGATGGCTCAGTGGTTAAGAGCACTGTCTGCTCTTCCAAAGGACCCAGGTTCAATTCCCAGCACCCACATGACAGCTCACAACTGTCCGTAATACCAATTCTAAGGAATCTGGCAGCTTTACATTAATGCACATAAAATAAAATTTAAATAAATTATTTTTTAAAAAAATGTTATGTAGTTAAAAAGAATTGGAGTCAGGCAGACTGGTGAACCCAACCCAGCCTTACTGTTGCCCAACATTGTGACCTTCCAACTTTGTTTTTTCCTGTGTAGTATATCAAATAAGCAAACATTGTAAAGTACCTAGTATAATATTAGGAGCCGTTAAGTGGCACCCTTGATAACGTAACAAGAAAACAGAATGTATATGATAAGGGAGGATGGATCCCATAAGGATGAGAATGTATAGAAAGGCAAAGAGCAATCCAGGTTAGTCAGGATATGGGCTATGAACATTCCCGGAAGCTAGCCCGGGAACCCAGTTTCACTGTGGCATTTTCTTTTCAGGTGGACACCATGTCCTTGAAGATTCAGACCAGCAATGTAACCAACAAGAATGACCCCAAGTCCATCAACTCTCGGGTCTTCATTGGAAACCTAAATACAGCGGTGGTAAAAAAGTCAGATGTGGAGACCATCTTTTCCAAGTATGGCCGTGTGGCTGGCTGTTCTGTGCACAAAGGCTATGCCTTTGTCCAGTACGCCAATGAGCGCCATGCCCGTGCAGCTGTGCTAGGAGAGAATGGGCGCGTGCTGGCAGGGCAGACCCTGGGTAAGTTAAACGAATTTCTGTTGACATCTCACTTAGAACTGAGTGCTGCTAGGTCTCATATTTTCCCATTGTGGGTCTCTAGTTAATTCCTGTCTATTGCAAGAAGATGCTTCGCAATGTGGGTTGAGCAATGCACTCACTGATCTTCCATCATAGTCTCTTAATAACAAGGTTTTTGGTTCTAGTTAAAACCTAGATTCTCCATAGAAAAGGAACAAAATGGACTAGTATAGCCTGTTATCTCAGTCTATAGAAGCTGTGGGTTAGAATCCTTTCTGGAAGCTATGAAGCGCTGTGAACACAAGTAAAGGAAAGAAGCATGCTCTTGGCATTATTGATAAAATACATCAGAAATAACTGTTGGTGTCTACAGAGTGTTGTGTTTGTGTGCATACTCACATACTTCGTGTTTGAGAAGGGATAGATGATCTGTGTTAGTGACTGAGGTATGCAGATGTGATTGCATAGAGAATACGTGAGCACAAACTTTCACGTGTTTAATGTGTATAAGAATATTCGTGAGTTCTTTATTTATTTATTTACTGAATATTTTTTCATCTTACAAGCTAAGTACTATGCTAGGCATAAAGGTGTTTATAAACATCAATGAGTATGTATTGGCTTTTTTGCCTATAGGCAGTCTGACTGCATTTGAGTGTAGATGTTATCTGTACATGACTTTCTTCCCTGGATATGTGTATGAGTGTGTGTATGTGTGTTTATACCTGATTTTTAAGACACTAATTGAAAAATGTGTATTTATATGTCATGTATGGTATGTGAAGACTTGTGTATATGTATGAATGTATAATGAATATGCAACCGGGCATGTCTATTCGGTGTTGGTTTGAAAATTAAATATATGAAGCCCCTTGACTAACTCAGTTCCATGTGTGTACTATGTAAATATGTGGAGTGTCTGAGTATACTCTGTCTTGTCAGCACTCGAACTCTGCTTCTTCCCTCCACACAGACATCAACATGGCTGGAGAGCCCAAGCCTAATAGACCCAAGGGGCTAAAGAGAGCAGCAACTGCCATATACAGGTGGGGCTTTATGGCCTTTTTTTTTTTTTTTTTTTTTATACATGGGATGGGTCCCTCTTTTCACAGAGGGAGTAATGCTTATAGTGACAGTGTTCTGAGCTTAGAATTTAGGAAGACATTTGTAGATGAGGACCTGTGGAGAAGTGGGCTGAGTGGCCATCTCCCTTTGTTTTCCCAGTGGCTACAGCTTTGACTATGATTACTACCAAGACTACTTCTGTGCCAGGTGAGCAGGGAAGGGGCGTGGCCAAGTGCTAAACAACCAAATTGGAAGGGTCATGAGAGATTGCTGGTATAGCTTATAAAGTCCTCCAATTGGGAACTGAAGCACAGAAGTGTGAATGGGTCTTTGTTTCAAGGTTGCTTCACCAATCAGTGACAGAGCTAAGACTAGGGTCTCGTTCTCCAAGTGCTCAGGCCAGAGCTCTGACCATCACACCCAACTTTCACACTCTGGTTGCCTTGCCTCTTCCTAGTCCTGTAGTGTACAGCTAAGGGATGAACACAGGGCAGCTGGAATACAAAAGCAGGCACTGTGTCTGCATAGGCAGTTCTTGAGCCCTTAACACTGTTGAGTTTATGCTTCTATAAGGTGTTCACCTAGCCAAAAAGGAAGTCTACAGATAATTGAGTCGGACCCTTATGACCAAGAAAGAGGTCATCCGTTATTTAGAGGCCTGAATTAATTCTTATGGCTTGTCATCGGTCTTTTAGCCCAAATTCTATCTAGACTTGAACCTTGAAGCTAAGGGCTCCTACCTCAGTGACCCTAGCCACATTTGTTTGTTAACAGTTTTCAGATTCATTATCTATTTTATGTATATGAGTGTTCTGTCTGCATTGACATCTGCCAGAAGAGGGAATCAGTTCACATTATAGATGGTTGTGAGCCACCATGTGGTCGCCGGGAATTGAACTCATGACCTATGTAAGAGCAGACAGTGCTCTTAACCGCTGAGCCATCTCTCCAGCTTTCAGATTCATTATATCTTCCTACATCTGCCTGTTGAGTGCAGGGATTACAAAACTAACCATAATGCCAGCTCTTGGCCACGTGTTTGATGAGAAGTTGTTGTAAAGACCGAGTCAGAACCTCTCCTTTCTTTTTCTTGCTGAAACAGCCCGGGGAAAACAGCTTTTCTGAACCATTTTCTCTGCTCTGAGTGTTTTCAGGAAATAATGTGGTACCGTGCAAGAACCTAAAAGTCAGGAGACTTGAATGCTGATGAGTTCTGCCACTGAATGGATTATCTGGCTTTTGGCAAATTCAATTAATCAGTGAGATGGGCTACACCAAATGATTTCTCAGGGCTCCTGTATCTCTGGGATTCTATGGTTCAGTGATTTCTGACCAACACCAGAGCCTTGTAGGTCAGGTCAAATGAAGGATCTGGGATTGGATTTATTCTCTGAGCCTGGTATCAGCTCTAGGACTTTTTGAACAGAGCACCCCCCCCAAGAAAAATAAATAAATAAAATAAACAACAACAACAAAAAAAGGACCTTGAATTTTCTAGTGATGGCAGGTACCATGAGTCATCCAGAAAGTAGTTTCAGAGATATATCCCTGACCTTCAGAACCATGATGATAGCATATTTGGTGGGAGATTTCCCTACCTTCTGAGTTTCTGTCTTGAATTCAGGAAAAGAATTCCTTCTGGAGAAGGCCAGGTTATAGTGTTAGAGTGCTAGCACACAGTCTAGGAGCTTTTGGGTCTCATCCAACTGCCTGCCCTTGAAATGCTGTTGAGTGCTTGGCCTGGATCTCTGAAGAAAAAAGGGTGTTGATGTGGTCCATAAGAACACAGGGGCTTAGAGTCTGGAGCCATGGGTTCCTTGGTTGAGTATGTCAGTTCCTGGATTTCACTTCTCATTTTAACCAGGTTCTCATGTTTTACCACAGAATTTGGATAGCTATCCTCACTAAGAAAATGGAAAACCAAGGTTCAAGTGTTGGCCACCAATTTTCAAACTTCTGTTTCCGACTCATTAATGCTGCTTTGAGATTACAAGCTGATTATCAAAGGTTGGGGTGCCAGTAATCTGAGTAGAAGGCAGGTGTCAGTGACCTCAGGAACGGCTCCTTTCTGAAACAGGGCTGTTTGTTCCTACATTGCTTCTCCTGGCCTCGCTCTGGGTAAGGTGGAACTAGTAAGGATTTTATCAGCCCTTAGGATCCAGAAAGCTTTCACACCAGGGCATGTTGGAAGTAGGCAAATCCTCCCTGGCCCCTTACAGGCTACACAGGTAAAGCTAGTGTTGTAGTGCCTCCTGGTGGTCACAGGCCATGCTGCAGCCTCTGGTCTATTTACCTTCACAGGCTCTTTGATTATCGTGGCCGCCTTTCTCCAGTGCCTGTGCCCAGGGCTGTTCCAGTGAAGCGACCTCGTGTCACGGTCCCTTTGGTTCGCCGTGTCAAAACTACAATACCTGTCAAGCTCTTTGCCCGCTCCACAGCTATCACTACTGGCTCAGCCAAAATCAAGTGTGAGTAACATCTTTCTATTTTTTTGTTTTTTATCTTAATTTTTAAAACAGCTTGGAACTCCAAACTGACCTAAACTCATAGAGAGTCTTTTGCTTCTCTCTCCTGAGTTCTGGGATTAAAGATGTGTACCGCTATATCTTGATGACTTTTTTTAATTTTATTTTATTTCTGAGACAGGGTTTCTCTGTGTAGCCTTGGCTGTCCAGGACTCACTTTGTAGACCACGTCAGCCTCAAACTCATAGAGATCTTCCTGCCTCTGCTTCCCAGAGTGCTGGGATTATAGGCGTGTGCCACCGTGCCCAGCTTCCTAGTGACATCTTTTTTTTTTTTTTTAATAATCATTTTATTTTATGTGCATTATTGTGAAGGTGTCACCTTGGAATTAGCATTACAGACAGTTATAAGCTGCCATGTGGGTACTGGGAATTGAACCCAGGTCCTTTGGAGGAGCAGACAGTGGTCTTTAACACTGAGCCATCTCTCCAGCCCCTGGTGACATCTTTAATCTTTCTAGATCAGTGGTTTTCAACCTCTGGGTTGTTGATCCCCTTGGGGGTTGCATATCAGATACACTGTATGTCTGATATTTACATTATGATTTATAACAGTAGCAAAATTATAGTTATGAAGTAATTTTATGGTTCGGGTCATCACAACATGAGGAACTATATTAAAGAATTGCAGCATTGGGAAGGAAGAACCACTGTTCTAGATGTTTTGTTTTGTTTTTCCTTTTTAATCATCACTAAAATAAAGAATTTCATTTTGTAACATTTTTTAACTTTTATCTTATGTTCATGGGTGTTTTACCTGCATGCATGTCTCTGCACCATTTATATGTAGTGCCTGTTGGAGGTCAGAAGCAGTCCCCTGGGACTGGAGTTACCCATAGCTGGCAATCAAACTCAGGTCCTCTGCAAGGGCAATCTTAGCCATTGAACCATCTCTCCAGCCCCTTCATTATACTTTCATAATTTTTTTCAAGACAGGGTTTCTCTGTGTAGCCCTGGCTGTCTTGAAGTCGTTCTCTGAACCAGGCTAGCCTTGAACTCAACAGAGATCTGATCCGCCTGCCTCTGCCTCCACTGCCCAGTGACTCGTACTTAACACTGAAAAGTAAAGGAACAAATCTACAATTTATGTTACTCTTACACAGTCAAGTGCTTCAGGGGGAAAAAAGTCCAGTACTGTGGTGAGGCACCCACTGAGGAAGTAGCAGTAGTTTTTCTCTAATAAGAGATATGGACAGGTTTATTCTGGTCTCTGTATACTTTAGTCAAGCACCAAGGAAATCTGATTGCAAAAGACCCTTTTGTACCTTTAGAATAAACTCTGCCCTGTAACACAGCTAAGACACATGTCATTACTTAGGCGTTCACAGGAACATATAACTTTTTTTTTTTTTCTTTTCTTTTGATCTTTTGAGGCGGGATCTCGTTACAAACCAGGTTAACCTTGAATTAACAATCCACCTGTCTTAGCCCCCCAAATACCATGATTACAGATGAGTATCACACAATACCCAGACCTACATTTTTATTCACCTGCAGTCCCTATAGATCAAGAGGTCTCATGTATGGGCTTGACACCCTAAGGATGGCCTCTCAGTTCTCTGAGAAGAGACCTTTTCACTGGGCAGGAAACAAACCAGAAAAGAATCACCTCCCTAGTTGACAGAATGAGGCTGGGTTTTGTTTGCACCATGCATCTAAGTGATAACTCTTTTTCCTTTCCACTCCCAGTAAAGAGCAGTGAGCTACAGACCATCAAAACAGAGCTGACACAGATCAAGTCCAACATCGATGCCCTGTTGGGTCGCTTGGAACAGATCGCAGAGGAACAAAAGGCCAACCCAGGTCAGCTTTGAGGGCAGCCCTGGGGAAGCGGTAGGACCCCCCCAGAACCAGCACATTGGGACCTACTGACAGTGGCCAGCTTTCACTAAAGTGTGCTTGAGTAGCTGCTTTAGCTGAATTCTGGTCCCTTTTCCACTTTATCCTTTCAGATGGCAAGAAGAAGGGTGACAGCAGCAGTGCTGGAGGAGGGGGCAGCAGTGGCAGCAGTGGCAGTGTTGGTGGTGGTGGCGGTGGCAGTGGCGGTGGCAGTGGGAGTTGCAGCAGTAGCCGGCCACCGGCCCCCCAAGAAGACACAGCTTCTGAGGCAGGCACACCCCAAGGAGAAGTCCAAACTCGAGATGACGGTGATGAGGAGGGACTGCTAACACATAGTGAGGAGGAGCTGGTAAGGCCCAGCTGTGTGACCTGGAAGGGCGGACTGGGCTGTTAGAGGGTCACAGTGAAAGAGCCAGAGTTGGCTGTTCCCCCAAGCTCTATCCTTTCTGCTTTTTAGAGCTTCAGCTCTGTGAGGAATAGGAAGAATGAGCCATGTTTGAGTTACTGTTCAGAAGTCCCATTGAAGACTGGGGCAGACCTCAGCAAAACCCAGGGTCTACTCTCTCGTCTACTGTAGGTGTATTGAAGAGGAGAATTGGGCCTAAGAAGCACACAGCACACTGCCTATAAATATAAAGGGAGGGTTGGGAGTTAACGGGGAAGTCATGGGAAGATAGGAATTTTAATTACACATAAGAATTTTTTAAAAGCCCTTGAAGCTTCTGGCAGACTGTCCTTAAAGAAGCTAATTCCTGTATATACTGACTATTCAAGGTGAGATCATGGAGCCATGATGGGGCTCCATGCATAGAAGTGTGTCCCTCTTACACCAGCAAATCACATGACTGCTCCTTCCCCTTTTCCTGTGGGAGCTTCAAATGACCCTCTTAGGATCCTAAGCCAGTTTCATTTGCTGATTTTCTTTAGTTGGACCTCTTTTCTAACTGTCACTGTCCTCCAGTAGTGCTCTGAACCACAGGGCCTTCCTGAACAATGGCTCAGGATAGAACCTGGGACCTGGAGTGGGTGATATGTGCTTGTCTTTTTCCTCTCAGGAGCACAGCCAGGACACAGATGCAGAAGATGGAGCCTTGCAATAAACAGGTATGGACTGGGCGGGTGGATAGGGAAGCACAGGAAAGCAGTGAAGTGGAGGCTATAACTTCTTCCCTAACATGGGTCTAGAGGGCCACACTGTGCCAAGGCTGAAGGTCTTCACATGTAATGCAGCCTTTCTCCTGTGCCCATGCAAACCAGGGACACCTAAAAAGGGCTCCCTTGGGAGCAGGACGATCATAGAGAAAAAGGGTGGTCTGGGAGTCGTGGAAGAAATGCTGTGCAGCTTAGTGTGTGTATTACAAGGAAGAAGGTTCGTTCCATAGGGAGAGAGGACAGGTACTCTTCATTGTAGCACAGCATTGTGACAGTCTACAGGATGCAATAAAGACAAGCGCTGCTTTTTCTGTGGCCTAGCCCTGCAGAGAAGGGGAAAGGTGCCGTTCATCTTCAGAGGAGGTGACTGGAAAATTTCTCATGGGCTGTAGTTTGGGGTTCAACTTGATCCTATTATGAGGAGGAGATGCCCTGCATGCCTGTATGAAGGAGCTGTTATTTTATCTGATTTCCTCTTCTATCCTGCAAGATTAGGATTGTGTGTATGTAATAGAAGTGGAAGTGCAGATGTGGAAAAGTAGAAAGAAATAGCAAGATAGTAATTGGAGCTTAAGTTTGAACTGATTAACATGCAGCCCCACAGCCTCCACTCAGGCTCTGTATATTACCTAGAGAAGGTTTACAGTTGACAGAGATACCTCAGTAGATCACACATTTGTAATATAGGATCTCCACAAGTAAGAGCTTCCAGATCAGAAAAATTCCACATGTCAGTCTTTCCTCTTGGAACTTAATGAATTTGCTTTTACCCAGAGAGCTGATTATTGTACAATGTGAAACTAGTTCATATTAGGTATTGAGGCTCAGGGCAGGGGTTGAAAGCCTTTCCCATAGTCAGAAAATTGGGCAGACAAGTATACCCCCCCCCTTTTTTTTTTTTACCCTCTCAGCCTAATTTTCTTCTTTGCCTTTTTCTTTTTCAGCTTGACAGGAACGATGGCCACCAGCAGAAAGGCATCACTGTCTCAGGCCTCAAGCCAGGCAACCATCTCTGGATGCCAGTCTGTAGCGGGTACCAGAAGAAAGCTGGCAGCTGGCACTTCTCTCCCCATGCATCCCAGCCAGTGAGTGCTACATCCTTTGCAAGTGGAGTTACTGGCCTACCCTTACCCCATGCACTCTTCCTGTCTGCACTGCCTGGGCCAAGGGGCAGAATACACTCTGCCCTTCTTCCCCAGGACATTCCCAGGCTTGGGTTTTTCTATAGGTTTTAAAGTAAGGGGGGTTGGGACGGGCGGGGGGGGACCCGACAATAAAGAGATTGGATCCAAATATGCTCTGAGATGGGATGGTTTGCTTGTTTACTTGATTGGTTGGTTTTGTCTACATTTATTGCTATTATTGTATGTGTGGTGTGGAGTGGTAGACATGTATGTTGCACCATTTGTAGAGCTCAAAGGACAACTCTGGAGATTTCTTTTCCACTTTTATGTGGGCTTTGGGGATTGTCAGGCTTGCACAGGAAACACTTGACCTACTAAGCCTTTTTACTGCTTCTATTTCTGTGATAAAACACTATGACCAAAAGCAACTTGGGGGGAAGGATTAATTTTATCTTCTACTTCCTGGTAACAGTCTATCACTGGGGAAAGTCAGAGCAGGAACCTGGAGGCAGGAACTGATGCACAGGCCATGGAGGAGTGCTTCTTACAGTTTTGTTCCTTTTGGCTTGCTCAGCCTGCTTTTAGTGCCCACATTGGGCTAGATTCTCCACATTAATCAAAAGAATGCAGCACAGGCCAGTCTGGGTGGGAGGGAGGCATTTTCTCACAATTGGGGTTTCCTGATTGCCAAATGACAAAAGTAGCCAGCACTGGCCTGTAATTTTCAGTGATATCTTGGCCCTTCTGTCCACCAGAGAGCTAGTATGCCAAACCCTTCTGTTCTCCCCTCACTAACTTATCCACAGAAGTGTTCAGTGTCCAATACTGAGCCACTTGTAGTAGTATTCCTTGCTAAAATGATTAAAGTGATGGCAAATGCCCATCATCCCAGCACTAATAGAAGTGGAAGCAGAAGGATCAGTTCATGACCTCGTCTCAAACAACAAAATAACCCACAAACGTAGCAATCATTTTTTGAGCTTCTATGCAAACTCTAGACTCTAACTTGAAGCAAGAAATAGCTGTGTTTCTTCCAAACTAGTATGTTACAGTTTTAAATTTTAAGCTGGTCAAGGTAGCATCAAACATTGCAGTCCCAGCACTGGTGAGGTGGAGACAGGATAATCCAGAGTTCAAGTTCATCTTGGTGTTTTAGCAAGTTTGAGGCTAGCCTATACTACAAGAGACAATAAACAAAGACAAACAGTAAACAAGATGATGACTGCAAAACGACTAATAAGGCTGGGTAAGATAGCTGTGCTAGTGCCTAGCTAGGGCCAAGCAGTTGTGACCCATTTGCCACCCAGCAATAGGTCACAGTCTCATGTCTTTGTTAAGCTTTTTAGTCTGGTTTTGGCTCAAATGATTGAAGAATTCACCACTTTCTCTGTTGCCTTAGGATGCTGATTGTTTTCCTTAGTTTTCATTCTCTGTTTAGCCTTTTGTAGCTTTATGCCACCTCCTAACACACACACACACACACACACACACACACACACACACACACACGGCAGAATTACTTTTCCCCTTTTGGTAAACCCTAGGACATTTGTTCTACATCATTGCCATTTTGGGCTTGCTGGCATTTTAACACATCTTCAGTTTACGGTGCCCTTATGGTCATGTGTTTCAGAGTGTCACATGAGCTAAAGAAAGACAAAGTTCTACAGATGGCTGGCTGCCAGGAGAACAATACCAAGCATATGGAATAGTTTCTTACCCAGGGTCCCCATGGACCAAACCATCTGAATTAGGCATATCAAGAAGCCACATGAGTGTTTTAACCAGGTAGTCCATTAATTTACATAGTGGAGTCCTTGCAGTATACCCATTGTAGTAAAGTATTGATACATGCATAGATTTTTTTTTCCCCTTATTCAATCAGATTGTTCTGTCATCCAGATTCCCAGGAATATGGGTTAGGTTGAGAATGTAGCTCAATAAGAGAGCATCTACCTATAAGGCATAAATTCTCTAGGTTTGATCATCTATATCCAACTAGGAAGGCAAAGTTAAATTAGTATTAATGCTACAACAGATAACAATAGTGCCATTTGAACAAATGACATTTACCAGTGTTGCTAAAGTTTCATATAGGTCAACAAAAGGATCTCTTAGGACTTAATAAAGATATGGATCCGATGACAGACATGACATTAAGCATTCCAGACCAAGGCAAACTTAATTTACTGGAGATACTTAAGATTCTAGGTGCCCTAGGCATTGACAGCTTTCACCTCACTGTTATATTATAGCCAGGCATGCTATGAATATCCACCATTGAAATCCCATAGTCATTATTTCTAATTTTATACTATTAAAGAAGAAACAGCTTTTTATTGAACTTCTATACAATTTGTTATAGTTCCATAAAAGTAAGAACACATATATTTCCAAATTCTTGAGGGTTCAGATAGGACAGATTCAAATTTTGTTTACAAGAAAATTTTACAAGTTTCTATAACTTATTGATAACTTTAAAATTTCTTTAAACCTGAAAGACAAAATGTAAATGATATTAGTTTAAAAGCTAAAAATGCAGTAAGCTTCTCCCCTCCACCCTGAGACAGGGTTTCTCTGTGTAGTTCTGGACTCAACTTTGTAGACCAAGCTGGCCTCGAACTCGAGATTCTCCTACTTCTGCCTCCTAAGTGCTGGGATTATAGGCCCTTTACCACCATGCCTTAACAGTAAGCTTTTACAATTTTTTAATTTTGTGTATGGGTGTTTTGCCTGCAACACTTGTGTGCCTGGTGCCTGTGGAGGGTGTTGGATCCCCTGGAACTGAAGTTATAGATGGTTTAAAGTCCCTATTGTTTGGGTGCTGGGAACTTAAACCCAGGTCCCCTGGAATAGCAGCCAGTGCTCTTAACTGCTAAGCTTTCCAACCCAACCTGAAACAATTCATAACTAGACTGTAAAATTTGAGAGTGTCCAAATAGTCTTGTAATTTAGCTTGTTCCATTGTTATTTGAAACAAGGTCTGCGTAGCCTCGGTTATCACTGAACATGCTGTGTAAACCAGAACAGCCTCCAACTCTGCCTGCTGAGTGCTAGAATAGGCATGTGCCACAATACCTGACATAGCTTGTCTCTTTAATACTGACTTCAGGACTTAAAACTTTATCGATCTTGTCTTTGCAATGAAGCATTATTGGAAAGTTGGAAGATACATATATATATATACTTATTTATTTATTTATTTTACTTGCTTAGTAAGCTATTTTTTTTTTCTTTAAAAAAAAAAGAACTTTAAAAGGGGTGATTTGTCAATGGGGTTCAGGATATTAGGACATGCAACCAGTCTTGCTTATTTGAACATGTGCCGTTTTCTGACAACTGGGCTGGTAGCTTCAAGCTTCAGAGATTTATACACAATGGTCTGTGTTACTAACTTTACCCTTTATTTTCCATCTGAACAAATCAAGCTTTACATCCAATTCTCAAGAGACCGCTACAGCAGGTCTTTTTCAGTCATAAATACCTCAATCCAGTCAAATACATTGTAACAGTTGTAGTCTCATCACTCTGCTCTGACCTGGCAGTGTCTTGTTGCCATTTTTGGGAAATGGTTGGATTCAGCTGCTGTTCAGGCCATTTCAGGAACGTTTCTATACTAGTTGCCTGCTCTTTAGGAATTAAATAAGTCCAGCTCAGGACTCATGCCTGTCCTAAGAGGTGGTTCTTTACTCAAGTTGAACATTTCCAGTTCTAGCTACCAGCTATATATCAATCAGCATCTGCATGGATTTTGGTGGAGAAGTGAGTGTGCTCAGGTCTCCCTAGGCATATGGAAACCTCTAGAAAGTGGGTCATGTCCAGCAACTGCTTGTTTGAACGTTTTGTTTTTTTTAATATCTTTGTTATGTAACCCAGGCTGGATTTGTAGTCCTGTGTCAGCCTCCTGAGGACTAAGATTACAGGAATATGCTTCCACACCTGCCTCACTTTTAACCATACTCTGCTTTTGCAGTATTGGGGCTCTTAAAAGGGTATGTGCTAAGGAAAGGGAGGATAGGAATTTCATAGGTATTCTGCTAAATTCTTTACAGGTATTGTTTATCCCTTACAATCTCCCAGAAGTGGAACTGCATCCAGTTAATATACTGGAAATTGACACAATTTGTCTAAGTTCACATCCCTTGGGAGTCACAGCACAAATCTGTTTACAGCCTACATGACTGAAATACTGCTCCTGGTCCTTTTAGTTTCTTGGACCTTCCACCTCTGTACATTTCCAATGTGCTTTGTTAATTCCCTTCTCACTACCCTTTTATGGAATCTAACCTATGGCAGTTGCACTGGGATTTCTTTAATGACTACCCAGCCCGTTGGTCTTTTTCTTCTCCACTCATCTGGAGGATCAAGAACATGCCCTACCCTGTCATGAAGTCAGCATCCTCCATTCCTTACTCCATGGTGATCTTGAGCTCTAGCCATTAAGCCACTGCTTATAAGTTCAGGCATGTTCCACTTGACATTCCAACAAAAGGTTTTCTATAAAGAACCCTGTGACTGAGTTGCATAAAACGCAAAATGTCATGTTTTAAAGTAAGCTTATACTTTTATAATAGCTATCTTTGGCCTGCCTTGCTAGTCACAGGTCCTTCTTCATTTTACTTATTTCATGTTTTTGTGTTTTGTATTTTATACACCACATACATGCAGTCCCTGAGGACAAAAGAGGGCACTGGGAACTGGATAGTTGTGGGCTGCCATGTGATGAGTGCTGGTAATCAAACCTGTGTCCTCTGAAAGATCAGTCAGTGCTCTCAACCAGAGCTGTATCTCTATCCCAGTCTCTGATACTTACTTAACTTTACACCAGGGCTCTGCTGTTCCCCCTCCCCCCTTCCTTTTTTGAGATAGGCTCTTACCAGTCTATACCCAGGCTGGCTATGAGCTCCTAAAGTGCTAGGGTTACAAGTGTATGCTACCACACCCAGCTTTGCTCTTTATTAAGTCCCCTAATGTTCACCATTATGAAGTTGAAAAATGTAGTTGATATCAATAGCAGGTACCAACCAAACTCTTCCATGAAATCCCGAGAAGTCCCACCAAGAAAAGAAATGGACAGAACATATACACAACATATAAAAGCAATGGAGCACTAGTTATACAAGAGGCACTGATCCTTGCTTTATTCACGCAGTTATAGCCAACATTGGGGATTTTGGGCAGAGGTACAAAAGAAAAAAAAAAAAAAGAAAAGAAAACGTAGTCATAAACAGTTATGTTTACATGGCAGTGAGTGGTGGTGGCATGTCAGCCAGTATATGGTCCATCTCTTCACCTACCTGGTTGAGGAAAAGTTCTACCATTTCACAGCCAAGTTACTCAGCCACACTTGGCCTATACTTGAAAATTCAGGGTCACAACATAGTCAAGACATCAGGAGTGAGTGACTGTTCTTGGGCCATTTAGCAAGATTAACAATAGTCTGATTGCAGGAAAGTGAGAAGCACCGTGTATGTCCTTATCTTGGTGGGTGCAAGTAAGGCAGATTACAGCAGACGGACCCTCCTGTGCACCAATGCAGAATACCTCACTACCTTAGTCCTCGAGAAGCGGAGCTGGAGCTAACAGCAAGAGCACATACACAGTAGTATTTCTTGGTTTCTCGGTCACATTCAAGTTAGTACAGAAAAGCATTTCAGGGAGGTCTTTTGCTGACCTGGAACACAGGCTGAGAAGCTTCCTTACATGCTTCTCTTTAGACCTAAGACTTCTCTACTACCCATGCTTCCTCAAGAAACAAGAGGCCTAGCTAGCTTTAATATGTCATGTATAGGACATATTAAGGACAACAATTCCAAGGAGGGGGAATCTAGCACCTGGTAGTTTCAGCTGTTGTCACATGAGGGAAATGAGGAATTGGCTGTGAGGTAGTATTAACAATCCTCACAGAAGGAAAGAATTCAAAGCTTCAATCATTCTCTAGACACAACAGGCTGGTGTCCCATAACTTGTGCTCCAACCACTCTCTCAAAGGAAGTCATTCTGGTAGTGTAGCTCAAGAGAAGCTGAAAAGTAAACTAGCTGCCTGGCTCCACTATCTGCCAATATTCAGTTTCTGAGGACAAAGAACTTGCTGAAGCCCAGGAATCAAGGTTTTGTTTTGTTTTTTGTTTGCTAAATTTAACGAGCACTTTATTGTAGAAAAGAAAACCGGAGGACAGATCAAATTGAAAGAATTACTGTTATAATAACTTTAATTTATCTTGCACTTTACAGAAGTCTATGAACGATTTTAAAAAGCACCTCCTTACCATCACGCTCTGACAGGTGTTAAAGTAGGCAACGAGTATGTCAACAGCTTCAGTATCGGCATCTTGCAAGGATTTCAGATCAATCACTCGCCAAAGAACTTGGCAGCTTTCTATCTTGTTTTTAACTCAATGGTACATCCACTCTGATGGTAACCTGTCCAGCCAGCTCTCCACCACATTTTGGAAAAATCAATGGTGATTAGCAAATTAGTTAGCTTTGGCACGGAGCTGTGCTCGCTTGCCTGTGACAGCCTGGAAGCCAGTTTTGATACTGGCAACAGAGCATCGAGAATGACAAGTTTCACACTGTAAGAAATAGAGTCGGGTGTCCTTCTGTAGGATTGTGTCCGGTGATCTGCATGTGTGACAAGTGACGTACTCCTCTGCAGGAAAAACAACAAAACATTATTTGCTAGACATAGTAAGGGAGAGGTTCCTGCTTGCCCACAGATATGCATCTACCTCATAAGCCAAGGCTCGGAGGACAGTTTAACCCATCCAGATAAGGAAGCCTAGCTAAACATATCTATTCTACCGGTATCTTCTATAATGCCTTTGGCAGTGAAATACAGGTTGAAAGGACTTCAAATGTCCCAGTTAAAGGTAATTTTGCCAGATGCCTATTGTTGGTGCCATCCACTTTTGTCTTAGGTGAGAACAAGACATGCCAATTTCTAAAAGAGGAGGTTATGAAGAGGGCCTGGGACAGGCCAAGCCAGAATTAGGTTTCTCTGATTTGATCTTTAGTCCCTGAATCAGCAGCAGAGGCTGTATCAACTCTTTCTAATTTCCCCCTTGTTGTTTTTTGTTTTTTTTTTTTTCCTTTTCTGAGATAGGGTCTCTCCCTGACTGTCCTGTAACTCTATATGCAGACCAGGCTGTCCTCGAACTCAGAGATCCACCTGCTTCTGGTTCTCAAGTACTGGGACGAAAGGTATTACATTTCCCATTTCCCATCTTTAAATTTTTAAGGCTTGTTCTCCCAGGTTCATTACAAATGGCTCTCCTCAAAACACCACAGCCTAACGAGACCATTTCAAAATAATGTGATAAAATTCAAGTATACACTTACTGATATATCTTCTCAAGACATTTTCTATCTGTTTCTGTTGGAATCTTCCTTTGATTACAAGTTGGTTATTACCATCTATAGAACCACTATGAAAGAAAACAAAAATTCCATTATTTTTACTTGCTCCCTCAGGAAGAGGGAGCCAAATTCTAACATCTTCATACTCAAGAACTTAAATTCAATAGTGTAGGATAATTTCTAGGGTCAATGTGTTTTACTATCTGTTCCTGCAAATTTTATTTCTATCTCCTCCTCCCCCACCAGGAACCTGCGTCCCAGGCTGGCCTCAGCCTTCCAGGTGCTAAAATTGCAGCTTTATACTACTTTACTTGATCTTAAAATTTTCTGTCTTTTTTGTTGTTGTTTCAAGACAGTTTTTTTCTGTGTAGCCTTAGCTATCCTGGATTTGCTCTTGTAGACCAGGCTGGCCTCTTACCTCAGAGATCTGCTTGCCTCTACCTCCCTGATTGCTAGGATTAAAGTTGTGCCACCACCATGCCCAGCTAAGAGTTCATTTTTGCAAACATTTTATTCTTAAGTGTATGTGTATATGTCTGTGTGGGGGTACGTGCATATGACTGCTGGTTCCTATGGAAGCCAGAGAGGTGTTGGATCTCCAGGAACTGGAGTTATGTGGTAGGCCTATCTCACATCCTCTGCAAGAGCAGTAGTTGCTCTTTTGCTCTTAACTGCTAGGTCATCTCTTCAGTCCCTCAAATGTATTTTTTTTTATTTTTGAAATAGGATTTTTTTTTAAATTTTTATTCATTTTATGTCAGTTGGTGTTTTGCCTGCATGTATATCTGTGGGTGTCAGATATTGGAATTACAGACAGTTGTGAGCTGCCATGTGGGTCCTGGGAATTGAACCCGGGTCCTCTGGAAGAACAGTCAACGCTCTTAACTGATGAGCCATCTCTCCAGCCTCCAAGATAGGATTTCTTTATGTAGTCTGGAACTTGTTCTAGGCTGGCCTCAAAATCAGAGATCCACCTGCCTCTGCCTCCTGAGTGCTGGGATTAAAGGCATGCACCATTACTACTGAGTTCCTCAAAACTGTTTATAATTTAATGACTTACTCATATTTCCTAACATTTAATCCAACTTGAGCTATCTCTATTAACAATCAGATTTTTAGGTCCAAAACAAACTGATCCCTTAACTGGGTTTGGTTGCCTAATCAACTAACAAAGAAACAGAAAGTTACTGAATGCACAACTGCAAATATATTAGGAGGGTATAAATATAAAAAGGCTGCATGTTACTTTTAAAATTCTGAAATCAAGCATGGTCATATTCCCAGAATGTAAGAGGCAGAAACAGGAGGATGGCCACAGGTTTAAGGCAAGCCTGGGCTACATACTGAGACCCTGTCTCAAAACAATATATAAATAACCTAAGTCAGATGTAGTGGTGTGAACCAGTAATCCCACTTATCATAGCTCAGGCGAGAGGATTACTATGTGGACTTAGGAATTCAGAGCCAGCCTGGGCAGAAGACCCCCATCACAAAATAAAAAAACCAAAGCACTACAGTTTGATTCATTACCATATGATAATATAGTTATACTAAAATTGTGAGTTCTATGTCAAGAAAGCTGTTACCAAAAAAAGTAAAATAGAAATTCCATGTTGTCAATGATGAGCTTAATGATTAGAAGCGGCTGACAAACACTTGAGAAAGTAAAGATCCTTGTTCAACATTACTGCTTGTTAAAAATGATAAATCACAAAGTAAAACAAAAGTCCAGCAGAGTTAAATTTATTTGTTCCTATCTTAACATAAAGTAGAAAAAAGAAAAAGGAAGGAAGGAAAGAAAGAAACAAGGGAGAAAAGGAAAAGGAATTTTCCTAATTCAGAAATATTTAACCCACTAACCATAAAGTTTGCTAGTTGTAACTTACTAGAATTTATCTTACCACTATAAAAAGTCCAGGTTACTCAGAGAAAGCAATGGCTACTTTTCCTTCCTTTCTTATGCTTAAAATAAACAATAAGTGAACAAAAGCCATAACTCTGTAACAATTCATCCTCCATGGTCAAGCAGATTACTTGCTACTAACACTGTCAAGCACAACAAAATCCAACTTGAGCTTTAAGACAGTAGGAAAAGCACAGAACATTGTAATGATATCTACATTTAAGCTGAGACACAGGTATTAAGCACCCTAAGTCAGAGATACATAGACTGGACTTTACAGTCTCACTGTGCTACAAACCATGTAACCTACAACTCTTACCAAACCGGTTGTCAAACTTGACGAAAGGAATGTTATTTTCTGCTTCACGGAAGTGTATGAAATGGTATCTACAGCAAGCAGTACTTGGTATGTGCCTTGCACTCTCAGGTAACCAATGCTAGATGCCATTGTTTATTTATTTAAACAGACACTTGTAAAAAAGGCATCTGTTTGGCCCCATGAGCTCCTGGCCCCACACACAGAAAGTGCTAGTTAATCTCAGACCCTGGCTTGCTGGCCTGCTTCCTTTTTTCATTCATTTCATTCAGATATCTGTCTGCCTTTGCATCTGTGCTGGGATAAAAGGTGTGTGCCACCAATGCCTTGCTCAGATCCTGGTTTTAAATGGTCTCCCCCCATGCTACTCATCACTCTGTAAGCCTTCCTTCATCAATAGCCTCTTACCAATCACAAGAAAAAAAGCTGACCTGAGAAATGAGTTCCTCTGAAATCCTCTATTCAGCTAAAAGGACAAAAGAACTCCAAATAGTGACACATAACTCTAAACATGGTAGTATCTGCAGTACTCACTTCAGACACCAAAGGCCTGTTCATATGAATCATAGTCAGCTCCATTCTGCATTCCCAAGGAACCAAATTCCATTTCCCATCTAGCCTAAAAGTTCCTATGGTAATGTAATCAAGATGAATTTTTTTTTTTTTTTTTGAGCATGTTCAAATTACACAAGTAGTTCTTTTGTGTTGAATAGTAGTCTTTTTGCATACTGTTTCTTACCTTGTACCCAATTCTGCCAATAAAAATGCAAGGAGATGTTTGGGTTGACGATGTAATCTAAAAAGAAAATTAAATACTTAAAAATCTTTCATGGAAACCCTCAACCCCCAGAAAAAAAACCAAACCAAAACCATGCTGTCTATTATTTCAATGTGATTACTCAGTTACTCGGAGAATCTCAGTGCACACAGAAAAAAGGATATGTGTAGTACTGGCGTCCCAAGGGGCTGAAGAAGAATGATCAACCTTAGTTTCAAAGCCAACCTGGGGCAGTGAGTGCCTGTTTCAAAAATAAATAGGCTGAACAGGCAGCTCAGTAGATAAGACCACTGGTTGTTCTTCTAGATGAACTAAGTTTGACTCTCAGCGCCCATATGGTAGTTCAGTTATCTATAATTCCAGTTCCAGGGGATCTACTTTTCTCTTCTGGCCTCCTTGTTACCAGGCATGCGTGTGGCACAGACATACACGTAGACAAAATACCCATACACAGAAAAAAATATTTAAAAACAACCAACAGAAAGATATATGCTACTTTACAGTTGAATGCTTATGAACTATCAATGTCCTAGTTCTACACACACTTACCAAGTAAATACCTAAAAGCATGAAAGCAAAACAAAACACTAAGTTCACAATTAAGGTTATCTACCCACTAGGAGTTTACATGTAACTTCATTTTCTTTACTGTGTCTTTTCTAATTTCTAGTAAACATACACTATTGCTGTCAGCAGCAAAAAAAGTTATTTTAAAATGCCAGAAAAAAATTAAAAATTAAATACATTTTAAAAAATGACAGAAGTAATGAAAATTGGTTACCTCTTCTGTAGCAAGCCAAGTATGACTTATGAACTTGCAAAACAAATAGTAGGATAAAGTGAGTAAATGAAGAAAACTTGCCAGAAAGGGCACAGCTGAGCAAATTGAGAAAAGCCAGGCCCAGGCAACGAGCTGAGAGGGACCCTAGCACAATATGCAATGGTGACTAAAAACTAAAAATCTTACCCACGGAGTCCTGACAACTAAGGAAGAAGCTTAAATTCAACTACTTCCTCAGTTTATTATTTATTTGGCAGGCCCACCCCTGCCTGGCTAATAAAACTCCCAACTCTTCCTTGAGAATTATATTCAGCCTCTTCATTCCTGACTCTGGGGTTAGGATATACTCCATCCTCAACCCACAGTGTGTATGGGTATTTCGCCTGTACATCATATTCCCTGGATTTGGACTTATAGACAGTTGTAAGCTGCCATGTGGGTGCCACTGAGTCATCTTTCCAGCCCCTAGGACCTACTCTCTCACCAGGAAAACTAACTTACTATATATATGGTATTTGGAATAAAGGGTTTCTACTAGGCAACTTACAGTTTACAGATATCTGTAAAATTGACAAAAGAAGTTTTCTTGGTTCCTACTCGGACAACCTGTGGAGGTTTCATAACAAATTTCCTCTTCTCTCCAGCAACCATGTCTGGATTCTTTTCTCTCATGATGTTGAATACTCGGTTCAGCAACTTTAAGAAAAAGATGGAATTTAAGCGAGTGTAAAGTTTTTACTTAAGACACTTTGCCTAAATAAAGCTTTTTATTTTTATTAAATACACACATGAATCTATGTTCTGGGAACTTCTTGAGAGCAGCAACTCATTACTAACCAAGAACTGGGCCTTTATGGATGCTCAGTTATCCCTGCTCTACTGATTTTATGGGAAAGTATATGACACATTAGAAAGACTGAAGAAACTCCAAATAAGCCAACTCCAGACTATCCTGACCACAAACTGGCCACTTGTCACCAAAGCCGCACTGATTCCCAGAGGCTCCATACCCTCTGATGAATACAACAGTGACAGCCTCACTTTGAGCAAGCTGCCCCATGAGATAGTATCAGCAATTATCATGCAATAACTGCACAGCCTACTTAGAATCTGTTTTATCCCCAATCTCTATCTGTGGCTCTTCCTATGCAGGGAATCTATACCCTCCTTTTCTCTGAGTTCAAATCAATAGCCCTAACCCCCTTCTCAAAAAGGAAGTTATCTCACCTCCTCGTATGTGTAGTCCCTTTCTGAGCCTGCCCAAGCAGGCCCAGTCTGGTTACTGAATGAAATGCCATCATCTTTTTTGCTGTCTTCATCTTCTAAAGCTATAGATAACAAAAAGAATGAGCAATGGGCTTTGATCCAACAACAAAGGGGAGTACAGATCTAGAGAATGAAAGCTTCAGATATTATCTTTCCTTTCACAGTGATAGCTATAGTAGCTTCAAGTACAAAGACCACAGAGAAGCCCTTTTCCTTTATAGAAAAGAATATTCTAACTTCACACAAAAGCCTTTAATGAGACATCCGTGATAAAAATGTTTCCTAACAAACAGAAGACAAAACATTAAGTGCTTAAAGGGGAGTCCAACTATTTTCAAACCTGAGAAACTTGTTATCTATAAAAACTATATTAAAAATTTCTAGCCAGAGCCAGGTTCAGTGGCATACGTCCATGATCCCAGCACTCAGAGAGGCAGAGGTAGGTAGTTCTCTGGGAGTTCGAGGCTAGCCTAGTCTACAAAGCAAGTCCAGGTCAGTAGAGTAACCTGGTCTCATACTGGTTTTGGAAAAAAAAACAAAAACAAAAAACCTACAGCATATAAACTACAAACACTAAATATTTTAAACATTAAAAACTCAATTATAATAATTTTCCTGTATGAATCAGAGATTTTCATAATTGTTATTATACTTTAATAAAACCTGCTCTGAAATCTTTTATATCATTCAGTGGAAATAAAAGGCAAGACAAATATTTTTAAAAGCTCTTCATCCCAGCCGAGACCGAGCAAAGGCTTATGTAACTTAAAAACAAGACACTGAGTTCCCAACGTTACCTTCATCTTTTTCTAGTATTTCATCTTCATCTGGGAATTTGACATTCTTCTTCTTCTTCTTTTTATTGCCAAGCATGATATCAAGGTCATCCTCTGGCTCAGCTGGCTCTTGAGCATCATTGTCAATCTTAATATCCTAAGAAATTGAAATAAGTCAACATTTTGATACTAAAACTATTTTAATGACATGGACACATGTTATTTTAGAATACTTTTTCAAATATATAAAGCTAAAATTACAGATGAGAAATGACTCTCCCAAGTAGGCCAAACTGCCTCAAACTCTGTCAAATATTTAAACTGAATTATTCAATAATTTTTTAGAACTGTTCCTCTTTCTTCAGCTCTTTTTGTCAGTCTCAGGATGTTGTTACTTGTATTCTAAACCAGGTACCACCTGAATCACTTGAGAAACTCTTAATCTTTTGTCTTTTGACTGACTGGCCAATTCAGCAGGAACAGGGTTCAAAAGTACTTTTAGTTTCTTCACCCTTCCCATACTATATTTATTCATATTAAATGTTTAGAATAGGTAAACATTTTTCTGTGTAGTCTTGGCTGTCCTAGACTTGCTTTGTAGACCAGGCTGGCCTCAAACTCATAGAGATCCTCCTCCCTCTGCCTCCCCAAAAGATGGGATTACAGGTGTGTGCCACCACACCAGACTTACAGGTACGATTGTTTTTGATAATACTTCCCCCTCAACTTTTCTCTATTCCCCTTAAGTTTCTAAAGGGTCAATGGAAGGGAGTTTCCTACTGACAATAACTGCATGGTTATTTTTTGCACAATTCTCTAACTCCCCAATACAAATTAGATACTGTTTTACTGACTTCTAATACAGATTACGTGGAGTAATTTATCAAATATTCCATGTTTAAAAACTTGACTTCATCGTTTATGGGCTTCCATTTCAGACACTAGTAGTGTTACCTACACTTATGCTAAGCTACAGATTTGAAGACCTTCCACCGCTATTCAGTATTTTGCTAAAACTCACAGCAAATCATCAAATTTTGAATAAGATTAACTGAGGAAAGGCCAAATAGAAACAATGCTTAGGAGAAGCTATAAGGAGTTGGGGGGAGGTCAAGAAAAGCCCAGTTGTAATGGAAGTTTTGGTTTCTTTGTAAACTCAGTCATTATGTAAATGTTTCTGTCTTAATCCCACGTGTAGGATTTAAGTTGGGCTATAGTTTGTCCACAGCTGTTAATTGTCTTGTGCCGGGTGTGGCTTTTGCCAGCTACTAACAGCCTTCCAAAGTATGGCACAGAGAGGGGTGGGGTCTAGGGCTCTGAGGATATAAATTGAGAGCCCAGAAAGTGGTGGTGTGCAGTGTTAGCATGTAGCGTGTAGCAGTTTGCAGTGACCAGAGAGACATACGGTGTGGCGGTTTGGAGCAGAGAGAAACACTTCAGGGCCCAGTAGCTTGAAGAGAAGGCTGGCTGCATTTACTGTTGATGTAGATTGGTATAGGCCTAAAAGAACTCCTTGACTCTAAACAGCCTGAAGAAAGGGTCCAGGACTCCTCTCCCCCTAACTTTCTCTCTCCTATGTAGGGTTGGGAGGTTGGAAGGGAGGTTGAGGCCTAAACACAGCAAATAAAGAAGAGTTTTAAAAATGAGCACTATACCTAGCATCTAAACAAGCTACCCTATCGGCATTTGTTGAGGTTACCAACTTAGAAGTTTTTTTTAACTCTTATCATTTAGGTGTGACAGAACTCAATGTCCACATTGTCTGTCCATCCTCAGAGGTAGCAGGGGTCATTCAAAGTTCCAAACCCAATTATGGCTTGATCTTCCTAGTGACTAACCATTCTGAGAAACTATCTGGACACCAGATCTCCCAAAAGCAAAACACAGGTATTACTTTGAAGACTTAGGAGGTTTTCAGGAGTTGAACATGGAAAGACCAAATTACTTTTATTACATTTATTACATCTGCTCTGCACCCAACTTTGACTAAGTTGCTGGGCTTAGATCAATAGACACCTTAAAAGAGGGAAAGACTGAATTCATGGGGAGTCAGGGGCGTGTGATGACTGGGTAGACACAATCCAGCCTGACTCCAAGGTTACTTGGTGTAGGCTTGAATGTGAAAAAGGCACATTAAGTCCTAGAGACAACTTATTTATTTATTTTTTTTCCAGAGCTGAGGACCGAACCCAGGGCCTTGCGCTTGCTAGGCAAGCACTCTACCACTGAGCTAAATCCCCAACCCCGGCTAGAGACAACTTATAAGCTTCACAAAAGAACAAAGGCCCAGCCTCAGTTTCTTGGCTTCTAGTTTCTCATCAGTTTATCCTGCACCCACTAATCCAAGTATATTACCAACATGCTCATAATTACATTTTTTTTGTGTGTCTGTATCTTAAATAATTGTTGATAATGGCTAGAGTAATTTTACAGATCTTAGATAAATTACAACAGACGGGAATAAATGAAACATAAACATAATATCTTAAATCTAGCCGGGTAGCTTTGGTGCCACATTAAATCAACCTACAGTATTAGCTAGGTACCCTACAAACAGAAAATCAAATAATGGCCTAGTCTCTATGAGAAGTAGTAAATGAGAAACTTAGAAATGCTGAATATAAGCAAGTACACACCAGCAAGCTTGTACTTAATATACACTCTGCCTGACTAAGATACTTGTAACATTCTTTCAGGTTCTAACTCCAGAAGCAGAGAAATCACTCTTCAGGACAAAAAGCTTTTTTGGGGGGAGGAGGGGAGCAGGGATGGGAGATTCAGCCATTAAAGTCAGGTATTAACCAAGATCACAACCATCTGTTACTCCCACTCAGGGGATCTGATGCCCTCTGTAGACACTGCATGCATGTGGTGCACCATCTCATCAGACAAAACACTCATACATGTAAAAAAAAAAATCTCAAAAAATAATTTTAAATAGTCTAAATTATCCTTGAAATACCTCTGGGGAAAAACAAACAAAAACACCAGTTTAAAAAAAAAATCTTACACCCCAGAAAACCGAGCACACCGACTCACTGCAATCACCAATACAACTCCAAATAGATTACTGAATACCTATTACATTTAGGATACTCATCACTTAGGTTTCAGCAAATTATCTACCAAAGAAAAGCTTTAGTGCAGTAAAAACAAAGGTCCTTATATATAACTGTTGATGCTCTTTTCACTATGAACATATATTTGTGAATATACGTAACAAAATAGACACACAAAATTACTATATGCTCATTTTATAAATATATGTGTGGGCTTTGTTTGAGGGATTCTGGGGCAGGGTCTCTGTGTATGTGATGTATGCATATGTCCACCTGTGTCAGTATAAACTTGCCCGTTTATGTGCAGAGGCCTGAGGTTGACTTCTGGATATTTTCCTCAATTACTTCTCCATATATTTTTACTGATTGTCTGGACAAACTCTTAATTGAGTTCAGAGATCTACCTTTTTCTACCCTGCCCAGTGTCAGGGTTACAGGTGCCTATTGCCAGACAGCTTTTACAATGGTCTTAGATGATCCAAATCCAGGTCCTCTTGGTTGCCCAACAGGCACATTAGCCACTGAGTGATCTCCTTAGCCCCCTATCTTTAAAATGGTAGCTCTTGGGCAGGAAGAATATATTCACACATCTGCCTCCTAGTCACCTTCCTATTCACTTATCTACATTTTACTCAAATAATTCTCACATTTTTGTATTGGAAATCAAACCAAGAGGATGACAATTTTATACATGATCAGATCAAGCACACTCCACAGAATTAGCCATAAGTCAAGTTTTCCTATAGTGTTACTGCCATCATCTACCACACCAGGTAGAATGTTTTCTGCTGCTACTGAAAGTTTAACACAAGTAGATATAGCAATATTTGTTCCTCAATATTTCTCAGTTATAGATACATCTTTCCTTAGCCAAACAATTTCATTATGGTTAAAGACATTTTCTGAATCCACTGTAATGACATAATATGATATAAAAGCCCTAAATCCTGCCAACTATAATCTTTTATACCATGTAGTCAGATACAATCCTAAGAAAATTACCTTAATAAGTGCTAAACAACCAAAGCAAAGTTACCAAAAGATGAGATGAGAAGGAAAACAGTTATTGGCAACCTTTCCAGAATTCCAGTTTTACCTTTAATAAGAAAGCAATAAATTCAAGCCAGGCACAGCAGCACATGCCTATAATCCCAGCATTCAGGGAGGCAGAGGCAGGTGATCTCTGAGTTCGAGGCCAGCTGGATCTATAACTCAAGTTCAGGACATCTAAGGCTACACAGAGAAACCCTGTCTTGAAAAACAAAACAACAAAAAAAGGGCAATACTACCTTTACACCGTCTTCAGCTTCATCAATATCAAATATCTTTTTTGTTTTTTTCTTCTTTTTCTTTTGATTAAAGAAGTTCAAGTCATCTAAGTCATCAGAAGCATCTAAAAATAGATTAAAGATTTCCAGTTATTTATTTTTTTTCGAGACAGGGTTTCTCTGTGTAGCCTTGGCTGACCTGGACTCACTTTGTAGATCAGGCTGACCTCGAACTTACAGTGACCCACCTGCCAGAGTGCTGGGATTAAAGGCATGTGCCATCAAGCCCGGCAGATTTTCAGTTTCAGTTATTAACGATAAACAGGAGGCAAGCATCAAGTTGAGTAATGCCAGCTCCTTTCTCAGGTACTCCTGTAGTAGTCCTACCACAACCACCAAAGTTAGAGTTTTGAAGAAACTGATAAGCCAACCAAAGCTTTCTGGCATTATCTGGTTAGGGGCCCAGGCTAAGAACATTAAACTCAACAATCGGACCGTGTTATATCAGAGAGCGCTTCCTGACACAATCTCCAGGACTATCCCACTGTAACTCTTCACTTTGTCTAACCTCCTGTCCTACCCACCTTTTATCCCTCAGTCTCTGGCTCTAGCTCTACCAAGTGGAGGAACTAAGGCTTTCACAACACTTGTGACTAACATAATACTCACCTTTTTTCCTACTGTCCTCTTCATCGGCTTCCACATCTTTGTCTTCAGTTGGTTCTGGCTCCACTTCTTTTGTCTCTGAGGGCTGAGTTTCTTCTGTCTGAGCATCACCTTCTTCATCTAAGATAAAAGGCTTCTTCTTCTTCTTTTTCTTTTTGCTCATAGTAGGATCAAAAATCATCTGTTTAAATATAAAAAGGACCAAGTGATTTTTCTTCATGAAGCTCACATTCCAAATATGCTCTATTCTCAAGAAGCATAGTCTTAAAGAACTGGATACATTAAAATGCCAAAAAGAGGGGCTGAGGAGATGGCTCAGAGTTTAAAAGCACTTGTCCCCCATCACTTGCTTATTTGCATACTCTCTTTCACATGCAATATACATGATTAAAAGGCACAGACACACAACAAAAATACAAAAGACAATTTACAGAAAATCCATCTAACTTCCTTTACATTATAAAACACAGGGAGAACTCACAAATGCATTTTAATTTGTAAGCTCTCATAAACTATAAACACTTCATTTTTATTTTCATGAGCAAATTTAGACCTGACCAAATCGTGAATCTAGGAAAAGGACTTCAGCAACAACTTATGTTGCATTCCTCATTTACAATGAGATCAACATTGTCTAGTAGCTAACAGTAGGTTAGCTTGTCTTTTTAATTTTTAAATTTTTATCTGTTGAGTGTTTGGAGAAGTTGCAGGGAAAATACAATCATGATAACGTATGAAACTATCAAAGGTAAACAAAATATCCTAAAAACCTTAAAATTTATGCTGAAGTTCACATCATTCTTATCTTTTAAGGAAACCTAGCAGCAACCCTTACTGCAAGAAAGATTTCTAAGGAATCTTTTACTATTTTTGTTTGTTGTTGTTATAGAATGTAAAATGTTCACAGGCCATTTTCATTTAAATTTGCACTGCAGAACAAGTGAAAAATTAATTTCTAACCTGTAGACTGCATTGATACCTTGAAATAATCTGAACATATAAGGGCATATTCCTGCTAGTGAAGAAAGCAGTCTTTAATCAAACAGAATTAGAATTCAAGTCCAAAGTATTTTTTTTCCTACCATGTTTAACCTTAGCTTAGCATTTTGTTCATTGTGTAGTGATCAAAAAAGCACAGGTCGGGAGCCTAATTACCTTAAGTCCAATCCTGACTCTAACTCATGTGGGTTATGCTGTACAATGGAGATAAATGAAACCAACCATAACAAAATTACTGGTATAATCAACTATCTGATTGCAGTCATAACAGTCATAACTGATTCTGTCACTGAAACTTCCTCAACTAAGGATAATTTGACTTTCCAAATATAACATAAAATGTTTTTTAAAAATCCCCAAATCAATTTTAATAACTATAATTCTTTAATGTCCATCCCAAGTACAGTAGAGAAACTAAGCAACACTGAAACCAAGCAACAGTCTGTAATAAAGGGTGACTGTCAAATCTGCAAGGCATTCTGTAAATTTTCATAAAGCACCACTACAAAAAACAAGTCCCATGGTGACTTACCACAGGGCCTGAGGTCACCCTACATGGAAGGAATGCTGCCATCTGTTAGGAGTTCAAAAACACGGCTTATCTGTGTTCTTGAAGTAGGAAGCCTTAGTACAAGGGCAGAAGTACTGTAACTTTGATTCTGACAGCGCTTACAATCCACTCATTTTTCCCAAGTCTAAGTTCCCCTGATCTACTAGTAGGTTTTTCTTTTGTTTTTGTGGTTTAAGACAGTCTTATGTCAAAAAAGGCTGCTCCCAACCTAAGTCCTGGGATTATAGGCACACACTATCAATTGCCTTTTCACAATTACTACTTATCAAGACAGATCAAATATGGGAAAGATCCTAAAATGAGCAGATGATAGGCTTCAAATTACCTTTTCATCCCTGAAGAAAATTCTTATTTAGGTCTATAATAGGTAGACTGTAGCCTAGTAAAGGCTAGTAGTAAACAGGCAAAAATCTTATGCCAAAAGAACACATACTGCAACTACTTTCCCAGAATACGTAACACTTAATATATTAATACTTAGTTTTGTTCACAACAGTTACTTACATAAGGAAATAAGAGAGCCTAAGTCAGCACCCAAAGCAGAACTCCCAAATCACAAGACCATACTCAGCAGCTTGGGATACTGAGAACTTGGCTTTAAAAGTTTCACATTAAACCTGTAATCCCAGCACTTGGGGAGGCAGAGGCAGTGAGCTCAAGGCCAGCCTGGTCTACAAAGATGTCTAGGAAAGCCAGGGCTACACAGAGAAACTCTGTCTGAAAAAACAAACAAAATTCATATCAAGTTGGGTGGTGGTGGTGAATGCCTTTAGTCCCAGCACTTGGGAGACAAAGACAGCTAAGTCTTTGAGTTGGAGTCCGGCCTGGTCTACAGAGTGAGTTCCACGAAAGCCAATGTTATACAGAGAAATCCTGTCTCCCCAAAAAAGTTTTCACATCTGACTTTCAATTTAACAGCTGACTGCATTCAAATGTTTTGAGACTATACCTACAAGGAACCATTAAGACCATTTAAGTTTTGTTTTTTTTCAATTTGGTTTTGGTGCTACTGGGGACTAAGGGCTTTTGCTTAGCATTCTGAGAATAAGCCATCCCCAGACTTCTTTTAATTGTGTGTTTGTTAAGGGGGCGTCTCACTACACTGTCCTGCTTAGCCTCAAACTCATAGATATCCATCCACCTGTCTCAGTGTAAACTAGATTTCTGGGATTAAAGATGTGATCTGGCTACAATCAGAATTTTTTTTTTTAAGCTTTTTAACTTTCTCTTGCAAAAATACCTTACTGGATCTATGCAAAACCCTATCATTCTAACATCTTGTGGATGGGACTTGAGAGTAAGAAAGTCTTAGATACTAACATGCTTTTAAGCCAGGGGGTGGAGAGTGTGTGTGGGGGGGGGGGAGGCCCTAACAATGACAAATTTGGACCAGCCTGGGTACAACAGTAACACTTCTCAAAACCATAAAACTTTAAAATGGTCTACATATTTCTGAATGCTTGCACATTAGGGAATCTTTCCTTCCTTTCTAAGGGGCATCTACATTCCATTGACACTTTTTAAAGTTAATAGCTTTATTAGGTTAAAATGAGTCTGTTTTAGTGTGTTCGTGGCTTAATTACCTGGTTTAAAAAAAGAATGTGTGAACTTTATGTCAACCAATCATTTAAAGAACAATTGCTTTTTTTCTTTTCCTCACGACAGGGTTTCTCTGTGTAGCTCTGACTGTCCTGGAACTAACTCTGTAAACCAGACCGGCCTTGAACTCAGATATCCACCTGCCCCTGCTCCTGGGATAATAGGCTTGCGCCACTGTGCCCAGCTTCAACAATTTTTTTAAATAGCCCTTACTTAATTCTCTATCATGCCTACCAGTCAGAATAACACACTCTGGAATGTCCTTGGAGGTTTACAAGTCACTTCCAAGTATAGGTTTTTAGTTAATCCTTATAGGTTAGAAGTCATAAGTATACCTGGTAACAATTCCCTAGTCAACAGCATGAGGTAGACCAAGATCACAACCCATTTTCATATCTCCCTCTACCAGTAAATTCCACCTGAGAGTAAAGCCAAAAACTAGGGTTAAATCCCACTGAACTTATCACATGGCCTAACCTCCCTGGCCCCTAATTTTCCATTTATAAAATGAAGTTGTACTGACAGGTTTAACAGGCAACTTACAAGCTTGAGGCTTTCAAGAGACTGCTGCTGGTATGAATGCTGGTTCCACCATTTCTGCTTGATAAAATCCTGTTCATCTTCACCCCACACCTTTCAAAAGATCTTATTACCAAAAAATAAATATATCTCTCAACAACCCCGTTTCTGTAGGTGTTATCTATTACCTCTTACTACATCATAAGAACTGTACCATAGAAGCAATTGACAGAATACAGCAATTTATAGGTAAAGTTATGAAGTTTGAAACATGAGTAGAAATAAAACAAGGGTCAAACACTTCTTCTCAGAACTTTTCTAATGCATATTACAGTAGCTAAGAGCAATGTCTAACATGTCTTTCAAGCAAGAACCATCTATCTCCTTCAGACTTAACTACTCACTCAGTAAGCCTGTGAGGATCTCCGAGTCATTTAGATGGAGGCAGTTTTGCAGTACTGCACTAGTAGCTCATCAGTCACTTGGAATTTTATAAGCATTGTACAACTCTAAGCTTCAGTTTTCTCATCTCCAAAATGGACTAACAGGACCTTATTTTACACAACTGTGAAAATCAACTAAGCCTAGGAATCAGTTCCCTCCGGAATCGATCTCTAACTCCTTAATACAATTTTCTAAGCTCTCCAGAATCCAGCCAGCATCTACTTCAACCAAACTGGTGAATACTTCACTTTCTGTGAGCACCTTTTCCTTTCTTGACCATAAATGCCTTTTAATCAGTTTTCTCACTGGCTGAGAAAATTCTAATTTCTAAAGCCTACTCAAAAAGCCAGCTCTGTGATAGCCTCCACCTATTCCTCTTAACCGTCTCCAAGGCCTAAAAGTAAATCCCAAATTCTTCAAAAAGTACTTTCTTAGAGGAAGGACGCTTTTATTGGACGCTTCTAGGTCGAATGTTAAGCAATATCTAACAGAGATAACCCCAATCTCTTTTTAAGTTATTTCATTTAGTTTCATGTGAACTAGGATAAATCTGGAAAGACAAAAAGTAAAAATGAGAATAAAATAAAACGCAGGACAGGGCTTGAAATTTTTACTGAGCACCAAGCCCAGTGGAAAAAGGTTCGCAGCCGGACTTTCCTGACCACCTTGCCTGTTAAAGGAAACTTCAGGGACTCACGGCCGGAAACTTTCCTCGAAGGGTGGTCACTTTTTGAGACTACATATCTTTTCCTACGGCTCACACCCGTAGTGAAGCCTTGCGCTGGGAAAGGGAGTGCGGTATCCGCCCGGAAAAGACAGCCTACAAAGTTTTTAAAGACGGTGCTCCACGGGAACCAAGGGCTTCTCAAGAAACCCTGAGCCCCTGGAAATGAGAGCCGAGGCGGCAAGGTTTAGAAGAGATTGCCGGGGCCGCCGTCCCTAATTTTATTTAATCGGGGAAACGAATTGGGCAATCAAACCCTTTCAGACGGCGACTCAACATGCTTTCCATTCCGAAACGCCGATCACCGAAGGAGGCCAGCCTCGACGACGACGCCCTGAGGAGAGCGGGTGAGGCCAAGTCTGAGGACCTGGAGTCCTCGCCGGCTCCACAGCTCCGGGACGCCTAGGCCCGGCTGCTCCACATGGCGGTCGCCGAGCGCTAGGCCTCAGGCCCGGCTTCCCACACTGGTGTGGGTTCGGCTTCCTGCCTCGGTCCTCAGCCCTCGCTCCGGGCTCAGGCTCTCACCTCGTCCCCAGACATGGCTGTTGTTCGCGCGGGTTCGGCACGGATGAGAAGTCAGGCCGGTCGGCTCCAGACGCCGGAGTCAGCGTAGCTCCTAACCGATATTTCTCACAGCACCGCGCTAGGCTCTTGCATCAGCGAAAGGGAACGACACCCCGCCCTCCTCTTAGAGGTTGGAAGTGCGCCTGCGCAGAACTCCCCAACGCGCAGGCGTACAGTAAAGCTAAACTTCCGCGATTCCTGTGGCGCGAGTTACCAGGCAACTCCCGGCGCCGGGCATGATGGGACCTGTAGTTTGTCTAAAGACGGGAGCTTGTGCCACAGCAGTTCTGAGGCGGTGAGCCACTGATTTAGCTTCTGTTAGAAGATTTAGGTTCTGCGCTGTTGATTACCTCAGCGTTTCGGAGAGTGCTGTGTTGCTTGTAAAGTGAATTGAGGGCCTCCTTCCGGGTTAGGTTAGTGAGACTCCAGTATGAACCCGTGAACTGATTTCACACATGCCCCTGGGGTGTTCTTGTATTCGAGGACTTCCAAGTGGAAGCTGGAGCGTGCACCTCACTAAGGCGTTTTACTTCGCGAGTTTAACTTTCCTGCTTTTTACTTCAGAAGTTTCTTTCCCGGTTCTCCAGAGGAAAACTGAGCTAAGAAGACGTCCTCTGAGGAGAAACAGCCCAGCAAGCTACAGTCAGGAAGCTTCGAAACACAATCATAACTCGCTTCATGAAGGGGCTATGTTGAGAAATATGTAGAGTAGTAATTAACTTGTTGACGAACTTCATATCACACAAGAAAAGACGCTGCAATGTCCTAGGCGATGTACTCTTCTCGGACCATTGATTTTATGTCCTTTTTTGGCAAAAAAAAAAAAAAAAAAAAAAAAAAGTTTCCTTATATGGTGCATGACTATTTGTTTACGAAGTCTTTGCTAGACAGTTCTAGGTGCATCATCTATATTTCAGCTGCCACTTAGGGAGATCTCCCTGTCTTCAGTGTCATCCAGTCAAAATCCCAGAGGATACACTTATAGTTAGACGAATTGTGCTTGTAACCACCAGGAATAGCAAAGCATTACTTTGAAAGAATGCTCAGTTTGGACTTCTCAGGCAACTGAAGGGAGGGTTCAAGTAAGCAGATGCTATCAGAAGGTGGGTGTGATTATTAAGTTTTAAAGCTTCTTGCATAAAAAGAACCAAGTGAGGATTAAGCTATGATCGGTGAAAAAGACCCTCATAATACAAGAGATGGGTATTTAGTTATTTTTTTAAAATGTTCTTTTTTTTTAAATGTTCTTTTTGTTTGTTTTTGTATTCATACATTATTTCAGAGTTTGTTTTTCCTTTGAGCTGCTGAAATCAGAGTAGTCTGACAGAGCTGGGAATGGTGGTACTTACCATCCTAGCACTTGAGAGATAAAGACAAGAATATCAATTTCATGACCAGCTTGGATTCCATAAATTCTTGTCTTTTTAAAATTTTATTTGTTTGTTTGTTAGTTTATGTACTTTACACAGTTCCCTCTCCCTCCTCTCCTAATCCTTCCCCCATCCACTCCTTCATTTCTTTTCAGAAAAGGGGAGGCCTTCCATGGATATTCAGTAACACTAGGCATATCTTCTCTTAAGGATCCCAAAGGCAGACAACAGAGTCAGAGACAGCCCCTGCTTCCAGTCCTACATGAAGACCAAGCTACACCACTGCAACATATGTGCAGAGGGCCTAGGTCAGTTTCATGCATGTGATTCTGTCTCTGTGAGGTCCTGTGAGCCAAGATTAATTCATTCTGTAAGTTTTCTTGTGATGTCCTTGCCGGTTCTGACTCCTACAATCCTTCCTCCCACTCTTCCCAAGGATTCCCCAAGCTCTGCCTAATGTTTGGCTGTGAGTTTCTTTCTTTTTTTTTTTTTAAATTATTTATTTAAATTTATTTTATGGACATTAGTGTGAGGGTGTCAGACACTTGGAACTGGAGTTACAGACAGTTGTGAGCTGCCATATGAGTGCTGGGAATTGAACCCCAGTCGTTTGGAAGAGCAGGCAGTGCTCTTAACCACTGAGCCATCTCTCCAGCCCTGGCTGTGAGTTTCTACATGTTTCCATCAGTTGCTGGGTGAGGCCTCTGTGATGACCATTATGCTAAGCTCCTGTCTGTGGTCTCTGGTGCTGGAGTGACCTCCTGGAAAACAGCCAGAGTTGTGAGCCAGAATATGGAGCCCATCGGATAGGATGAAATCTTGTCTTAAAGGAAAAGAAAAAAAAGGAGTGGTACACACCTTTAATCCCAGCACTCAAAAGGCAGAGGCAGGCAGATCTCTGAGTTCAAAACCAGCCTGGGATACAGAGTGAGGTCCAGGACAGCCAAGTTACACAGAGAAAGCCAGTCTCAAAAAAAAAAAAAAAATAATTGTTTTAGTGGGTTGCTTTGACAGGGTTTCTCTGTGTAATAGCTCTGGCTGTCCTCGAACTCATCCCCACCCCACCATGATAATAATAGACCAAACCTTTGAAACTAAGCAAGCTTCCAGTTAAATGCTTTTGCTTATAATAGTTGCTTTGCTCATGGTGTCTTTTCACGGCAATAGAACAGTGACTAAGACACTGAACAGAATGATCACCTGAGTTCAGTCCTGGAACTGACTCCTAAGAGTTGTCCTCTGAGAACAAGTACACTATGGCACTTGTGTGTGCCCCTACTGATAATAATAATATAAATTAAAATAAAAAAAATCTCATGGATCTTAGTCCATCTTTTTGCTTAGTAAGCAAGGCGGCACATCTTGTGAGTGATGTTTAACTTATGGAAAACCTAACATAACGATTCTACCCCACATAGAAATCTAGGCCTATTTTCCCCAATTTATCTGTGAGTACTTCATTGCATGGAGCCTTTAAAAGTTAATGTTGGTGAAGAGAGGAAAGTCACTGAAATATTAATGGAAAAATCTTGTAACTCCAAGATCAAATTTTTCTTTGGGTTGATCTAAACAGAATATAAAATGAGAGTAAGGATCCTTCCAAAAAGTCTTGGGTGGGGTTATCTCTTTGGTTTTTGGTCATTTAAGACAGGGATTCTCAGTCTCCCATTTAATCCCAGCACTCAGGAGGCAGAGGCAGACAGATCTCTGTGAGTTCGAGGCCAGTATGGTCTACAGAGTGAGATCTAGGACAGCCAAAGCTTCACACAGAAATCCTGTCTCAACAAACAAAGGACATGCTTTCTCTGTGTGTTACCATGGCTGTCTTGGATCTCACTCTATAGACCAGACGGGCCTTGAACTCACAGAGACATGCCTGCCTCTGCTTCTGGAGAGCTGGAATTGAACATGTGCACCACTATGCCTGTAACGAGTGGGGTTACCTTGGGAAAAACACATGGGTGAGCATTCTTTATGCTTGCTTTGTTTTGTTCATTGATGTCAGGTTTTACTATGTATCCTAGACTAGCCTCAAACTCAAGGTCCTCCAGCCTTCACCTTGAATTCTTTTTAAACATGTTTATATCTCTTTACTTATTGGGTGTGTGGGTGTGAGCGCATGCTGTGCCACGTGTGTTGAGATCCAAGTAAACTTTTCTTTCCAAGGCGGGGATAAAAATCCTCTATTTCTGTGTCACAACTATCACTTGTAGTATAGCTATCTATACTGAGATCCGTGGGATCCGTAGGATCTGTGTATTGTTCATTTTTCTTTGTTTTCCCGAATTCCAGCACATATCTGTGAATGAAAAACTCCCACATCCCACACCTGGGATTAAAATTAAAATGTTTATTATATCCATAACAATGCACAGAACTTTAGTTTATAGAATGAAAAGAGTTCTGGAATTTTGGGTAAAAATGCAAAAACTCAACTGTGCAGTTAAAAATGGACAAGATGATATGGTATGTGTATTGTACCACATTAAAAAAATTTAAATTTAACTCTACAAGAAAACAACAGAGCCAACTAACTAAAGCCCAGAGGGGCTTGTTAAGACTGAAGCATCAACCCATGGACCCATGCAGGCTGAGTACACTACGGGTAGCAAGGAAGTATTCAACACCCTTCCATGGCCTCTGCATCAACTCCTGCCTCCTGGTTTTTGCTTTGAATTCCTGTCCTGACTTCCTTTGATGATAAACAGCAATATGGAACTGTAATCCAAATAAATCCTCTCCTTGCTTTTTGGTCATGGTGCAGCAATAGAAAGCTTAACTAAGTGTGCCTCTTGCTTCATTTTAAATCAGGATAATATGCCTCACAGTTCTGGCTTTTATAAGGACCATATAAAAAAGCAAACAAACAACTCTTATGACAATGTTTTGATTAGTAGTTTTTACAGCATTCCAGCATCCCTAGTCTTAATACTCATTACAAGTTTCGCGTCTTATTTTGTAATGAAATGTTCCTGGAGTTGCCTCAGCCGAAGCTTATGACCACTTCAAAGGATCTGTGTGCCAACCCTCCTCAATCTGGGTTATACACCTTATAATTTGGCGCCAGGAAAACAGCAAATAAACAACTTTTATGAAGACTTTTGATGATCTAATGCGGTTTAGCGTTAATGGAGGAAATGTAAATCAAGAATTCTCATGTTAATGTTCAAAAAGCTGGTCCCAAATTAAAGCTAAGAGAAAGGATTAATATCAACTGAGTATCAGCTGAATGTTGGGGCCTACAGGAGGTGTGTTACCTGTGCTATTTTATTTAGTAGCCACTACAGTCCGTTCAGGTTGATAAAACAGAAAGTAAAATTCAGAGAGGTTGTAACTCAGAATTAGACACTGATGTCTAATTCTGGTGTATTTGGGATAAAGGGCTAAACGACTGAAGCCAGTACTCTTTCTACTATGTTACCCTGCTCCTCAAAATATGTTCTCTATCGTTACTTGTATAGAGTTCTTAATAAGTGATATGTATTTGCTGCACATTTATCTCAATTATTTTACTTGGTAGAACAAGCAAGCTAGACTGTGAGGGAGCATCGCCATTTTAGAGATGAGGACACAGGCTGTCGGACAAGCAGTCAGCAATCAGAATGTGGATGTAGGTTCTGCTGTTCTCACTCTTTCCTTTTCTGCATCAGCCTCACGGGGAGCAGAATTTCATGTCTTTGTTTCGTGTTTTCCCTATTTTTAATTTATTTTTAACACTCTGAGTGTCCGACAGTCTTTTGCACTCTGTATGTGGGTAGATCAATGCACTGGCTGATCCCTGTTTATACACCCAACTCATTAAAATAACTCTGAATGGATATATTTTTTTTTAATATTTACTTTTTACTTCTTAAACTATATTCATTCGTTTTATTTTATGAGTATTTTACCTGCATGTATGTTTGTGCCTGGTGCCTGTGGATCAGAAGAGGGCATCAGATCCAGGTGTTTATGAACCGTCACGTGTGTTCTGGGAATGGATCCAGAATGGATCCTCTGCAAGAGCAATAAGTGTTCTTAACCACTGAGCCATCTCTCTGGGCCTTTGAATGAATAGTTTTAACATTAGCCTACAAGGACAAAGAGAGTCAGAAAGAAAACAATGGCAGATGAAGGATATCAACATAATTTTTGGAAGATAGAATGTCATAGTTGATCTAAGAAAACGGAATGCTAAATACTTGCAGAATGGTGTAAAAAGATTGTTTTAAGAGACAGGGAAGACTGTGCTGCATACCACAAGATCCTAAGAACTGGAGCTAGCAGATGCCTCAGAAGCAGAATGTTGAGAGGTATTGAAGAGGGAGATGGGTTGGCTGAATGTCTTTATAGGAAGTTAAACTACTGATAGGTTTTTTTTCTACTGGCAGAATCCTGAACATTGATTTATTTTCTGAAAAAGTTCAACTAGAGATGCTCCAGATTCTGAAACTGCCATCCCTGCTGGGGGAAGTAATTAGAAAACAGAGATTATATTAACTGTGCACACGTGGGTACTGGGGGTCCAAACTCAGACCCTCATGTTGACGCAGCTGGCGCTTCACTCACTGAGCATCTCCCGGCACTATTTCCCTCCCCTCACCAGGAGAAGTACTGGAGATTGAACTCTGGGCCTCATGAATGCTAAGCAAGCACCCTACAAGGGCTCAGCCTGCGAACTCAGCCCTCATAGAATTAATGTATATAACTGGGAAAATAGAAACTCAGAAAATAGAACAAAAAGACAAAAGGAAGTGGATGAAAGAAAATTATTAAAGAAACATTCTATTCTCCAATACCACAAAGAAGGAGGAGGAGGAAGAGAACAAGAAGAAGCAGAGCAGCAGGGGAGAGAAAAAGAGAATGAAGAGTATGTATACTTAGGATGGCAAAGCCTGTGAGGGCCCAGGATCACAAAGGAAAGGGGGCAAAATTAAAAACACTGATGTATCATCACAAAATTTGTAGACACAAGTGAATAAAGATTAAAAACAATCTTTATGGTAGGAGGTGGGAAAGGCGAAGAGGTTCCTGTGTTAGTTACTTTTCTATTGCTATGAGAAGACACCATGAACAAGACAAATTATAGAAGAAAGAGTTTATTTGGGTTTTACAGTTTCAGAGGGTGAGTCCATGACTATCATGCCAGGGAGCTGGCAGCAGGCAGCCATGGCTCTGAAGCAGTAGCTGAGGGCTTACATTTTGATCCACAAGTGAGGAGCATAGAGAGCTAACTGGGAATGTCCCAGGCTTTTGAAACCTCAAAGCCAACTCCCAATAACTTGCCTCCTCCAAGAAGGTCATACCTCCTAATCTTCCCCAAACAGTTCCACCGACCAGGGACAAAACATTCAAATATGTGAGCCTGTGGGGACTCATTCAAACCACCAGTTACTAATAAACTAGTGGCAATAAGAGTTGTATATTATGTATTTTTAAAGTTTTTATTTATTTATTTGAGACAGGGTCTCTCTATGTATCTCTTGATATCCTGGAACTTGCTATGTAGACGAGACTGGCTTTGAACTCCACTTGATTTGTCTCCTGAGTGCTGGGATTAAAAGTGTAAGCCACCATAACTGGCCTGTTTGTTTGTTTGTTTGTTTTTAATTTAATTAATTGATATTTTTTGTTTGTTTTTCAAAACAGAGTTTCTTTGTGCAGCCTTGGCTGTCCTGGACTTGCTTTGTAGGTCAGGCTGGTCTTGAACTCACAGTGATCTGCCTGCCTCTGCCTCCCTGAGTGCTGGGATCACAGGCATTCGCCACCTGAATTTTTTTGTTAATTTTATGTATGTAAGTGCTCTGATTGCATGTACACCTGCATGCCAGAAGACGACATCAGACCCCAGTATAGGGAGGAAGAGGGAGGATGAGACTGGGAGGAGACAGGGAGGGGGTTACAATCAGGATGTAAAGTGAATAAATTGTAAAAAATAAATTTAAAAAATACGGAATAGGAATACAATTCTAATGTGAATGATTTAAAATGAACCACACTTGTCAAGTCATAAGGCTAGCATAAAACATATGCTTAATAAAAGCATTAAATGTTAATATTGAGAGACAAAGAGGAGGGAAAATACAAAAGTGACTCCCTGGTTAGGTCATTCTTAACATTTGAAAAATTAATAAATTACAGTATAAACTTTGTTTCTTGAGACAGGATTTCGTGTATCCTAGGCTCCTATCAAACTTCCTATGTAGCTGATGATGACCTTGAACTCCTGACCTGCTTCCCTTTCCTAAGTGCTAGGGTTATACTTATGTATTACCACATTTGTTTATATAGCGATGCAGTTCAAACCTGGAGCTCTGTCCATGCTAGGGGAGCACTTTACCAAATAACTATAAAAGAAAAAGAAAAAGAAGTGTTTCAAAGGATGCCTCAGGCTTTGGGAGCCCCTCCTACATCCTCAAACTCCTCCCCCCACCATCCCCAACCTCACTCCTGCTTTAAAATAAATTATTATGAGCATGAACATGGTAGTTTGTTGCAAGATATTTGATCCCATTGTGAAACCAGAGATTGTAAACTGGAAAAACCTGTTTCTTATTGTGGTGGGGCTCAGCCCTAATATATACCTTTAAACTAAGAACTTCCTGTTTATTGTAAGCAAGTAATTATGGTATGGCTCAGCCCTAGCACACACCTTTAGCCCAAGAGCTTTCTGGAAGCAGGAGCTAAATAAAGCCAACCATAGGTCAAGAGGCAGAGCAAGCAACCAATTGACGGGGAGTGAACAAAAGCAAGCATGGGCAGGAAGGACATTGAGTTGAAGGGAGAGTGTAGAGAAGGAGAAGGACATTGACTTGGAGAGTGTGGAGAAGGAGAACAGGTGCTTTCTCTGCCTCTCTGAGCTGGCAGGCTTTTACTCCAGTACCTGGCTCCCAAGTCTTTATTGATAAAATCAAACATTTGTGATTTTTGTTTAAAAACAGAAAGCTTTTGTGAAGTGGAAGTTTCTGATTCCTTTGGAAACTCAGTTATGTCATATGAATGGTTTTGGGGTTTTTTTGTTTTGTTTGGTTTTGGTTTTGGTTTTTTTTTTTTTTTTTTTTTTTTTTTTTTTTTGGTGCCAAGTGTGGGATATGGGAATATTTTTCCTCCATGGAAAACAGCCTTCATGAAAAGGCATGTGATGTTTGTCAGCTGAGAACTACCACCTATGAACTATGAGAAGGGATGAATAGAAGCTCAAAGATAACGAGACAACGCTTTTTGCATTGCTATGCTTTGCAACAGTTTGGATGCTTCTATAATCTTTGCAGAGAAAATGCTCCAGGGAACTGCTCATGCTCTGGTGAACTTTTGCTGCTTTGGTGGACTTGTGACATTTGGAAGGAGTGTTGCCACTCCTACTGAATCATTTCCCTGTTGTTGCTGTTGCTTTTCTGTTTGCCTGGACTGCTGGTATACTGATGACTGAGTCTGGTAATCCCCAAGGAACCCATTGACAATTATCAGCAGGAAGTAGCTCAAAGAGATTAATAGCCTTTTCCCCCTACTAATCTCCTGTGTAAGGTTGGGGGATTGGAAGGGAGGTAGAGGCATTTAAGAACCTTAAATAAAGTAGGTGTTTGAAAAATCTAAGCAAGCCAGACGTGGTGGTGCACACCCTTAATCCCAGCACTCAGGAAGGCAGCGGCAGCGGCAGGCAGATCTCTGCGAATTTGAGGAGGCCAGCCTGGTCTACAAAATGAGTCCAGGACAGCCAAGACTACACAGAGAAACCCTGTCTTGAAAAAACAAAACAAAACAAAAATCTGCTTCTACACTTGGGTTAAAGATGTCTGTTAGGGCTGAGCAATACCACAACAAGAAACAGGTTTTTTTTTTCCAGTTCACAGTCTTGAGGTTCACAATATAATCAAATATTCTGCAACAGTCATTGTTCTACAAGCCTTTTGTACCTTGATAAACATTTTAAAGAAAGTACATCAAAGAATAAAGAGAGAGAATGAATGTCTTTAGTATCTATCTAGACCTATGAGATATGTATACACACATTCTCTCTCCCAGCTATCTGAAAATAATACAATACTAACTAAACTGTTTATTTGAGGCATCACAAATAAAATTTGTGTTTGGGGTACTACAGGTATTGCTATTCCACAAAATTAGAGAAAGTGGGATGGAAAGCGACAATCAGTCCTCAGTTCTTATCTGTCTCATTGACTTGTGTTTCAAAATTGTGAACTGCACCATCACTAGCTTAAAGTCAGCATTGTCATGAGACTATCATATATGGAATTAGAAAACTATGCTACTTTCTTTTACTTGTTAGCCAGGCATCCCTGGCTCTCCTATTTCTCCCATTTATTTCAGATGTCAAATTACAGTGAAATATATACAAAAAGAACTGCTTCCTACTAAATGCCTCCTGTTTGCAAGTATGTCCCAGTGTACTTAATAGGAATGATTCCATCTTTTCTATTAAACTCTAAAAACTTTAAATGTACCAACTTTGCCCTTTTCCATTATTATGGAAAATAATGGGTTATTTTCCATATAACCCATTAATACTATGCTCTACTCTTATGCATGCAACACAAGGGTTGCTAGACATGTATTGATTGGTATCATGTGAAGAATGTCATTAAATACTATCTTTAGAAATTACAAAATTTGCCAGGTGCAATGGTGCATGCCTTTAATCCTAGCGCTTGGGAGGCAGAGGCAGGCAGATCTCTGTGAGCTTGAGGCCAGCCTGGTCTACAAACTCAATCCAGGACAGTCAGTGCTGTTACATGGAGAAATCCTGTCTTGGAAAAACCAAAAGAATTCCTTCTTCTTCAGGAGGATTTTATTTTCATAGAAATTTATAATTAAGATGGAGCTAAAGATCAGAGAAGAAAGTTTTCTTCATGAGCACTCCCTTAATAATTTACTGTTCTATAAAAAGGTAAGATTTTCTTTGTGAGACAGAAGTCTCAGTATGTAGTCTGGATTGGCCTAGAACTCGCTATGTTCCAAGACTAGGCTGGCCTTGGAGTCACAGAGATTCTCCTGTCTATGGCTCCTGTCTTAGTTAGGGTTACTAATACTATAATGAAGCACTCTGACCAAAGCAACTTAAGGAGGAAAGGGCTTATTTGGCTTACCCTAGATAATCCCTTAGGTAAAGTTATGCTTTGAAACACCTATTAAATGAACAAAAAGAGACTGCCTCAAGTTTATTTGTAAAAATAACAAAAGGCATCAGCCATCTACAAGCAGGCAGAGGGTAGGGTGAGGAAACTGGGTCATTCAGATGTGTTTGCCTGCTGAGTGAGGCCTTTAGTGTTAGGGCTTTACAAGAGCCTGGACCTCTTTGGGAGCTACAACAAAAATAGGAGCAATAAATCAAGCCTTGGGCCTGAGATTGCAGTATCTTGTTTTGGGCCTTGGTCTTTGGTTGATAGAGCTTTTATTGACAGGTATTGGTTTTGCAGACATAAACATGATTTCCAAACTTGAGATGGGCAATGAAAGTAAATCCATAGAACTTGCAGTCGCGCCATTGTGATCTTGGGTTTAACTTCAGACTTCACAAAAACCTTAGCATGGGCACCCATGTCCTGCACATTGCTTACCCGAGCCCTCTTCAGACTCCCTTTGCTGTGCTTGGAAAAATGAATTTTCTGAGGATCTTGGGGTTGAACCCCTTAAGAAATTAATATCTTTAGACTGGACGTGGTGGTGCATGTTTTTAATCCCAGCACTTGGGAGGTAGAGACAAAGGGATCACTGTGAGTTCAAGGCCAGCCTGGTCTACAAAGCAAGTCCAGGACAGCCAAGGCTACACAGAGAAACCCTGTCTCAAAAAACCAAAAAAGAAAGAAAAAAAAGAAATTAGTATCTTTGTGATCAGGGTTTCTTGATGCCATTTCTGTACCATTTGCAGGACTGGTTGTATGTGGTGTGGTTCTTGGATTTGACCATGTCTACATAGAACCTACAGCTCTTATAACCCCTGGATGGAAAGAGCCATTTAGAAACATGTTTACAAAATTTTTGAAAATAGTATCAATGACCAAAAACAGACTTGTGAGCAGGTGTATCTCAGCCCCTCCTTCTTAAGCAAAGCTTTAAAGTGACCATTTAAAGATGACAGCCTTTCAGATGTCACACAACTTTCATCTCAGAGTTTAAAAGGCAAAGGCAGATGGATCTCTGTGAGTTCCAGGCCAGCCTGGTCTACATAGTGAGGTCCATGCCTTCCAGAGCTATATAGTGAGACCTGGTCTTCCTAACGCTAACTCTAAATGAGCCTTGATTCAGCTAAAAGCCTGGCAAAATTAACAGGAAATAGCAAACATTAAATTCTTGTCTTTTAATGCCAGCCCTCTTTAAATTTTATTAAAAACAGATCAACATTCTAAGAAAGTCTAATTGCTTTGAATATAAAGCATTACAGTATTAAGTTTCATTAATTAATGAATAAATGAAATTAGTTTTCAGTAATGAATCAAGCATTTTCATTAAACTCACTATAATTACAATTATCTTTTTCTATAAGATATATTTCTCTGTAAACCTTATAAATTATTGGTAGCATTTATAGATGTGATCAGTATATATTAAAAATATAAGCCAGGACTAGTGACACAGGCTGGTAATCCCAGCTGCTTGGGAGGCTGAGGCAACAGGATTCAAGCTCACGGCCTGCTTATTCATACAGTGAGTTCAAAGTCAGCCTGAGAAGCTCCGTGAAACCTGCCTCCAAAAGTCGTTTTAAGATGCATTTTTACGTTTACTCGTGTATGTTTGTGTGTCTGTGTGTACATATCATGTGGTGGTGCTCATGGAGGTCAGAGAGAGTGTTGGATTCTCTGGAGGTGGAGTTACAGATGATTGTGAGCATAGGTGCTAGAAACCAAACTCAGGTCCTCTGCAGAAATAGCTATTGCTCTTAACCACTGAGCCATCTCACCAGACCCCCAAAAGGTTTAGAAAGATTATGGTGCTAGGGAGACAGCTCAATTTAAAAAAATTCTTGACTGAGTTCATGCCCAGAACCCACCTGTAAAAAAATGCCAGGAGTGGTATGTACTTATAATCTCAGTACTGGAGAAGCTAGCCTGGTCTACGTAGAGAACCCCAGGCCAACCAGAGCTGTGTAGTAAGACCCTATCTCAAACAAACAAACAAACAAAAAACCAGAGTGGGTAGTGCCTGAGAAACGATGCCTGAGGTTGACTGCTGGTTTCCACACACACATACGACCTGCATACACAAACATACCTGCACGTACATAAATATTACATCTCACACAGAAAAAAGGTTTGAAATATGGCTTGATGGGGTAGAATTTACATACATAGCATGCTAAAAATAAAGAAAGAAGAAAAGAAGAGAAAAACAAACAAAAAAAAACACATGTATTTGAAAGCCATTGAAGAAGACCTGGGTCTGATTTCTAGGCCCCACATCTCACAGCCACTATAACCCCAGCTCCAGGAGATCTAGCACACTCTTCTGCATCTTTGGCCACACACAGACACACAGACACACATAAATAAAACTAATAAATCTTTGGGCTGGAGAGATGGCTCAGAGAACAATTAAGAGCACTGAGTGCTCTTCCAGAGATCCTGAGTTCAATTGCCAGCACCACATGGCGGCTCACAACCATCTGTAATAGAATCTGATTCCTCTTCTGGTGTGCATGAAAACAGAGCACTAGTATACATGAAATAAATGAACAAATCTTAAAAAAAGAAAACCATACAAAGTGAACTTTCTATGATTTTCATCATGCTGGTCTGCCAGGGCCTTATGTCTCATAATACTGTGTATAAGAACATTTTCTGTTGCAAACATAGGTATTGTGTCTAATGATCCAGTGATCATAGAGATTTAAATCAAATTGTCGTTTTGTGAGCAATCCCAGTTTTTACCTCGAGAATTTCACAATGGACATGCCTACCAGTTTAAATATAAACTGTTTAATCCTCCAGCATTACAGAGTGTACTATCTGCTAACAGTAAATTACCTAAACAGTAAACCAGTGAGCTTAATCATCCCACTTCAACACTGACCAAAAAAAAAAAAAAAGTATATTTCAAATGAAGCAAATCCCAGAAAATATGCAAAGGTTTCTGTATTTATAGGCCAGTGCCAAATTCATTTCTTAAATTTATATTTTATTTGCTTGACACAAAAAACAACAACAACAACAACTGGGAACATGTCTGAGCTTTTATTCTTTTTTTTTTTTTTTTAGCTTGAGTCTTATCTTGATTTTCTTTTTAACAAGGATTTTATTTCTTTATTTTGTATGCTCTATCTGCCTATATACCTGCAGGCCAGAAGAGGGCAGTAGAGGGTAGAGATGGTTGTGAGCCACCTTGTGGTTTCTGAGAATTGAACTCAGGGCCTCTGAAAGAGCAGAGCTCTTAACCACTGAGCCATCTCTCCAGCTCCCTCAAGCCTTGATTTTTATCACGTAGCTCCATATTCATTTCACTTTCTGACTGTGCTTGAGCCTTCAACAGTTTCCAACTATTTCCTGCTCTTCAGTTAGGAAGCACGCTCCATCCTGTCTCAGACACACCAAGCACACTGGAGACAACCAATTGTAGGCCCTGCTGGCTGCTTCTGTTTTAGACAATCTCATCAGGACTTCAGATCTTACAGCATAAAACCATCCAGGTCTGCCTGGGAACACACTGCCTGCAGATTTTGGTGCTTTCCCAACTTTCTTGGTATAAAGGTGAATAATCCTAGTTTTGCCAGAAGCTGGATTGCAGGAAAGCCTACGTCAGTATGCCAAACGCTGAACCACTCCAAGCGCCTCTAAGCACTGTTCCTGAAAAAGGGAATTTCTCAACTTTTACCAAAAAAAAAAAAAAAAAGATTTTCTTTTATTTACATGTATATGTGTGTGTGCATTTGTGAATTTGAGTGCAGTGCCTGAAGATACCAGAAGAGGGTGCCAGATCCCCTGTCTTAGCACAAGACTTTTGTAATTCTGAGGAAGGCGGTGTATGGGAACAAACTGAGCTTTCAGTAAAGCATTTTAGACAGGGTTGGAAGGGGGCTCAGCAGTTAGGAGTGTTGCTGCTCAGTCGTGAGGACCAGCCAGAGTTCAGACCAGCAGATGCTCCTAGCTCTAGTTCTGAGGAATCTAACCTTGTAGCCTCCTAGTGTACACCCAGATACGCGAGTGCGTACACACACACACACACAAAGACCCACACACATTCCTGATGACACACATAAAAAAGTAGAATCTAAAAAAATAAGAAATGCTCTCTTTAGGAGATCAATAAGCTCTTAGTAGCTTATTTTTTTTGTATTTGTGAGACATGCAGTGTGTGAGGGAGAGTTTACTTTATGCAGGTATGTGTACAGACTAGAGTTTTACACTGGGATATCTTCCTTAATCTCCTCTCCACATTATTAATATTATTATATAATACTACTGGGTCTTTTGCTGAAACTGGAGCTAACATTTTTTTTCCCTAAAATGTGTGGTGGTCAGAAATCCACCTGTCTCCGCCTCCTAGGCCTGAAGTTATATGTAGGTGTGTGCTACTGTGCCTGGGGAGCCAAACTCAGCTCTTGAGCTGGGTGTGGTGGCACACACCTTTGATCCCAGAACTCAGGAGGTAGAAGCAGGTGGATCTGAGGCTAGCCTGGTCTATAAGGGGAGTTTAGGACAGCCAGGGTTCCACAGAGAAACCCTGTCTGGAAAACACAAAACAAAACAAGTCAAACTCATGTATTCATTCTTGCTCAGCAAGTGTTTTATTCATTGGCCCATCTTCCTAGCCCATCTTCATGCTTGCTTCAATGTTTTGTGAAACATATCAATAGGCATCAACTACCATTTTAACAGATTTCAAAGAAATTAATATTGCCTAAGTTTATAAGGCAGTATATATTTGTCAGTACTTAAACATGTAATTAACATGTTTATGACAAATTAAGATCATCTGATTTTACTTTAAATCTTTGTTAAATAAAGATTTATTTTAAAGATTTATTTTAAATCTTTGCTATAAATCATTTTACTTTTCACAAATCCTGTTGCAAAAATAATGTTTTTTTGCAAAATTTTTATTAGCTTTAGTTTTTGCAATTACTTTGAAAGTATCAGAATCAAACATTCAGCCAGAAAGCTCAAAATGAATCTTTCAATATCTACATTTTAGTTAGGGCCGAATGAGACCAATGCCACCAGTGTTTCAAGACAGGGTGTCTGTATAGTCTTGGCTATCCTGAAACTCCCTCTGTAGATCAGGCTGGCCTTGACAGATCCTTCTGCCTTTGCCTCCCGAGTGCTGAGATTAAAGGTGTTCACCACCACCAGTGCCCAGGCTATGATGACATATTTCTTTTTTTTATTTAATATTTATTTTTATTTATTATGTATACAGTGTCCTAAGCTGGCTACACACCAGAAGAGGGCACCAGATCTCATTACAGATGGTTGTGGGCCATCATGTAGTTGCTGGGAATTGAACTCAGGACCTTTGGAAGAGCAGCCAGTGCTGTTAGCCTCTGAGCCATCTCTCCAGCCCCACCGATGACATATTTTAAGGGAGACATTGTTTTCCTGTAGAGTAAGAGTATGAGGCGTGTGTCACCTCTTCTCCTATGTATATGATGCTGGAAAAAGTTTAGTTGATTCTCTTACCCAAGGTCCAGGCTCTTCCTCAACATCCATCAACTTCCTGCTTCGTTTTCTGTCCCTGCTTTTGTTGTTTGCTTGCTTGCTTTTAGTAAAAGAATATGTTTTATTTATACTATGGCAACTTCAAAACTTTAAACATCAGTTCCCTTTTTACTGCATAAACAACAGCCTCCACCTCCTAAGTCATCTAATTTGTGTTTCTCCTCCGGTTTTAAGACCCTTTATATTTTTCCATCCTTGGACAGAGAGAGAGAAAGAGAGACAGAAATAACATGGACTTCTGCTCTCTCAAGAGTTCAGTGTGCACTTAAAATAGTGCTGAAGGTATTGTACTGAACAACAGGTGACACTGTGCAGCATCAACGTATCTAGAAAAATCTAGATTTCGGTCCCGCTAGACACAGTATGACAGACGTTTCTGTGCTCACCAGACCATCTCCTTCCTCATTTTTCCACAGTCCCCCTGGGAGAAAATGTGGAATAAAGATGTGAGGGCCTCTCCAGTCACACAGACTTCGTTGAAGTCTGAAGACACCGAACAGCGTGTCATAACTTTTCTCAATAACATTCTGTTTATTCTTTGAGGATTTTATTAACATTTGGTTTTGCTTAAGTTTACCCACATCCTTTTTCTCAGAAATGAGCAAAAGGGGGTTCTAATGGCTTCTTGAACATCAAATAACTCCTAAAAGTAACCATGATGGATTGAGTGTGAATGAAGCAAACAAGGGTAAAATTCCTCTTGAAATACATATGGATTTAATAGTTATCAAGAAAGCTCTTTATAATTAGAAAAAAATGTTTTGGAATAATGTTCAAGATGCTTGAGAACGCACTGTACTTCCGTAGCATTGAAGCCTTCCTCTGGCACTCTGAGGCTGCAGCCAGCAGTGAGATACTCTCAGCCAAGTAAAAAGTGTAGTACACCTTCTGGTATTTAAGTAAGAAAGGAGTTGGGTTCTTTTTCTTTACTTTATTTAAAAATTTTGATTTATTTTTAATTTAAAATTATGTGTATGGGGGGGTAATGTACAGAGCTGAGTGCAATTACTCACATAGGCCAGAAGAGGGCGGTGGATCATCCAGAACTAGAGTTCCAGGAACTGGTTCGCCTCCCAACATGAGGCTGTGAACAGAACTGTTTTCCCTCTCTCTCTCTCTCTCTCTCTCTCTCTCTCTCTCTCTCTCTCTCTCTCTCTCTCTCTCTCACTAGTGTTTTGCCGGCGTGTATATAAATGTATGACTATATGCAGTACACTTGTATGCCACAAGAGGGTGTCTGACACTCTGGAATTACAGTTGCAGATTGTTATTCCCCCGTGGGTTTCCAGGACAAAACTCTGGTCCTCTGGAACATCAGCCAGTACTCTTAACTACTGAACCATCTTTTCAGCCCCAGGAAGGTTTTGCCTTTGCTTCTGTTTTTGTTGTTGTTGTTTGTTTGTTTGTTTGTTTGTTTTTTGAGACAGGATCTCCCTGTACAGTCCTGGCTGTCCTGGAACCCACTATGTAGACAATACAGGCCTTAAGATGCCTTCACAGACATCTTCCTGACAAATGCTAGGGTTAAAGACAAGCCATGACAATGCCAAGCTCCCCGGGTTTTTTGTTTGTTTTTAAATCTCATGTTCCAAACTATTTTGTTCTGTTGTTTTGTATTGCAGGTAGCCCAAGATGGACTCAAACTTGTTATGTAGCTGAGGGTGGCCTTTAACTTCTGGTCCTCTTAATGTACACCTGTCCTATACTAGGATTACCAGGTTATGTACAGGTCCTGTGGTGCTGGAAACTAGATCTAGGGTTTCTGAAATACCAGGCAATATTTATCTACTGAGCTACATTCCCAGACCCATTTCCCAAACCCAGAATTTATTTCTATAAAAGAAATTTTGTTCACACTAGTTTTTCCACTATTGTAAAGGAGACAACATTCAAAGAAATTAAAAAATAAAAATCTCCACAGCCTAAAGAACAGAAAGACAGCAGATATGCCTTCATTTTACAGGCATTTGGGGGCTAAATTCCGGAGAACGCTCCCTGCTTGGTGGACAGCAATGGGCCCAGCGCTGCCCCCGTAAAGACACAGGTGGAAGGCAGCTTAGGCGTGTTCAGGGACTGCCGTCAACGTGGTGCCCCAGCACTGTGGAGGAGAGGGGTGCACGGAGGGTGGGCCAGAGCCTGGGGACTGCTCCAAGGCTCCTGGGCTTTACCCTGAACCGTACCACCGCCACTCAGAGCTCGCTTTATCTGTCTTCTGTAAACAACCGTGACATGCAGCTGTTTCCGTGCAGGCCACTGGGGCATCGGACAGATGTGTACGTCTGTCTGTGAAAGCCCTACCACTCAGCCTGAGGATTTTACCATTGCCTCACACCTTTGCTGACGGCCTCCTAAGGCTACCTCTTGCACACGTGCGGGCATCCAGCACAGATGTGTGTTTTCTAAATACTCCACTACATGGAACCGTGCACTGTGCGTTTCTGTGTGACTTCCTTGCTCAGCTCGGTGTTTTAGAGGCTGGCTCAGGTTGAAATGCTCACTCCCTTTTTATTGCCGAGCCTTCCTTGGATTGTGTGACACACTGTTTACCGAGGCACCTGTTGTCTGCATATTCGTGTCGTTTCCAGGTTCTGGCTTTGATAACACGCTATGAGCATTTGTGTACAGACCTTTGTCCGCGCTCACTGAAACATGTGCTATACCTAATTAGTCTGCAGAGACCCCACACCCACCTCACTAGCCACAGTAGACGTGTGAGGGGCTGGCAGCAGGGGAGGAGGAGCTCACAGCAGGACTGGATCACCACAGTCCTTCTTTCTCCTGAGAAATAGCAGCTGCTGCAAGGAGCAGGCTGCTGACCCAAGAATGCTGTTCAGGATCCTTTTTCTGTAGTAAAAATGTGTTTTCCACTTGGGTTACTGAAATGCATCCACAGAAGCCTGAAGCTGCCAAGCCTGTCTACCCGGGATGCATGGAGGAAGCTTTTCTTTAATCATATAAGAGAATCAGTGAAGCCTGGCAATAGCACCTTATTGAGACAGAACTGGGAATCTGAAGAACCCAATGAATAAGACACTGGGGCCACAGGAGAAGGACATGGCACAAACAGCTGAATTCCTAAGTCCTGCTCTCAAGGTGTTGCTTTCCACAGGCCAGCCCTTTCTTGAGTTTGAGGAGAGACAAGGTGCTAGC